>NC_092420.1:90149372-90449372 GCF_040894005.1 Engystomops pustulosus | reverse complement strand
GCACCTTTCATGGTGGCCGGGGGTTGTGTGAGTCACATGTAGCTGTCAGCAGCAGCAGCCGCCACCGCCGCACACCTGCAAGTCATTCCCGGCCTACGAGGGGGACCACACACACATCACCCCAGGGACAATGTGCGGAGGGATGAGCCACATGTCCAGCAAATAACCATCAACATATCACATTCACCATAAATCAAATCAGATAGAAATTCTCTCTCCCGGATTGAGAGAGGCTGCAATGTGTGGCAGAAGGGCAAGAAACTCGGGATCAGCACAAGAACAACCCAGAGGGTCCTAGATGCATGATGGGTGGGATCCGGTTGGCTCTCCAGAACCTGTTGTTCAATTTATAGTCCGTTCAGTGAGTCGGGGAAAAGCTGGACTGCAATTCAGCTCCCTCCTCACAGCTCTGCTGCCGCTAATCTCACAGGACACAGTAGGGGAAGCAGCGAGGGGGGCGCAATATTGACCCTTTTTTATTTTAGCAACTATAGAGGAAGTATGACTATTAGCAACTGTGGAGGTACTGTGACCATATTGGCTACTGTGGTCGTTGGACTGTAACTATATTGGCTACTGTAGTGAGGGTACTGTAATTATATTAGCTACTGTTGGACACTATAACTATTTTGGCTACTGTAGGACATTGTAGCTATATTGGCTACTGTAGGACACTGACTATATTAGCTACTGTAAGACACTGACTATATTGGCTACTGTAGGACACTAGCTATATTGGCGACTGTAGGACACTAACTATATTAGCTACTGTAGGACACTGACTATATTAGCTACTGTAGGACACTGACTATATTGGCTACTGTAGGACACTGACTATATTAGCTACTGTAGGACACTGACTATATTGGCTACTGTAGGACACTGACTATATTAGCTACTGTAGGACACTGACTATATTGGCTACTGTAGGACACTGACTATATTAGCTACTGTAGGACACTGACTATATTGGCTACTGTAGGACACTAGCTATATTGGCGACTGTAGGACACTAACTATATTAGCTACTGTAGGACACTGACTATATTAGCTACTGTAGGACACTAACTATATTAGCTACTGTAGGACACTGACTATATTGGCTACTGTAGGACACTAACTATATTGGCTACTGTAGGACACTAGCTATATTGGTGACTGTAGGACACTAACTATATTAGCTACTGTAGGACACTGACTATATTGGCTACTGTAGGACACTAGCTATATTGGTGACTGTAGGACACTAACTATATTAGCTACTGTAGGACACTAACTATATTAGCTACTGTAGGACACTGACTATAATAGCTACTGTAGGACACTGTGACTATATTGGCTACTGTAGGACACTGTAGCTATATTGGCTACTGTAGGACACTGTAGCTATATTGGCTACTGTAGGACACTGTAGCTATATTGGCTACTGTAGGACACTGTAGCTATATTGGCTACTGTAGGACACTGTAGCTATATTGGCTACTGTAGGACATTGTAACTATATTAGCTACTGTAGGACACTGACTATATTAGCTACTGTAGGACACTGACTATATTAGCTACTGTAGGACACTGACTATATTGGCTACTGTAGGACACTGACTATATTGGCTACTGTAGGACACTGACTATATTGGCTACTGTAGGACACTGACTATATTGGCTACTGTAGGACACTGTAGCTATATTGGCTACTGTAGGACACTGACTATATTAGCTACTGTAGGACACTGACTATACAGGCAGTCCCCGGGTTACATACAAGATAGGGTCTGTAGGTTTGTTCTTAAGTTGAATTTGTATGTAAGTCGGAACTGTATACTTTATCATTGTAACCCCCAGACAATTTTTTTGTGGTCTCTGTGACAATTGGATTTTAAAAATGTTGGGTTGTCATAAGAACCAGGATTAACACTAAAGCTTCATTACAGACGCCTGTGATAACTGTTACAGCTGATCATTGTAGCCTAGGGCTAAAGTACAGTAACTTACCAACATCCAGAGGTCCGTCTGTAACTAGGGGTCATCTGTAAGTCAGGTGTTCTTAAGTAGGGGACCGCCTGTATTAGCTACTGTAGGACACTGTAGATATATTGGCTACTGTAGGACACTGACTATATTGGCTACTGTAGGACACTGTAGATATATTGGCTACTGTAGTGGGGTTACTGTAACTATGCTGTCTACTGTGGGGCACTGTAATTTTTTTTGGCTGCTTTGGGCCCTGCAACTACAATAGTTACTGTGGAACATATTTGTGATCTACTGGTGTACCCAATATGCCGATACCCCATATGTAGTGGAATGGAAGTATAAGAAAATCATCAATTCTTGTTCTGGGCTTTCAATGTTTTTTTTGTCTGTTCACTGTAAAAATAATATATTATCTTTTCTTCTGTGGCTCACAGAGGGATGAGTTGTACTTTTTATTGAATTTTTGATCACTTTTTATCCTGTTTTTATAATATCAGATGTAAAAATATTATTTGCGTCATTTTTCTGGTGTTCACCCTACAGGTTCAGTAAGAGTTTTATTCTATTGTATTGGTTGTTTTGGCACTGTGTTTTGGTGGTGATTTTCGCTTTGTACTGTATATGTTATGTGTAAACACCCCCTGTAGCTCATGACTTATTGTCCATCGTGTTTCCTAGGTGTTTCTATTCTCCTAGGACTGGTGGTGATTGGTCACTGTCAGAGACGGGAGAGATTATGATGCCTCGTTGTCAAGTTATTCATACACTCATACATTCTGTTACTGTATGTAAGCAATGAGCTTGGTTCTGGTGCTGCATCTTTGTACTGTGCTGGGTTCTGGGACTGAAGAGTGCATGTAGATCTCTAAGTAAAGAGGTGATGCAAGTAGGTATCTGAAGAATTCTATTCATAGTGAAATGTTTATTTTAAACATAAAATTGCTTTTAGATGATGACGTGATGATATAAAGTGCACTTTAATTGTCATTTTTTTTGGACTTCTCATATGCAAAGTAGGCAACATTTTTAGATGGATATTTAGATGTCAAATTTTTCATTTAAATGTCACAAAATGGAAAATTCGCTTTGCCAATTAAGGCCGCAGGCGTGTGGAGACTTATAGCCATTGACGCTCCACTAGGGGATCCTGGGAAATATGCAAATAGTTTTCCAGGATCGTAACATCAAGCATGACCTAACAAGAAGCCTAAGGACATGATGCAGGATGAAAGCCAAACCAGCCCATCTACTGACACAAGGTAAACACCACAGGTAGAAAGGGGCACACATGACACCCGCCACCCATGAAGTCTGTGTATACAGATATTCACTCCTCTGGAGAATCACATGTTTATCTTGGGCTGACGCACAGATCTGGGAGGAATTGTTTCTGTATATTTAGACAGGGAAAGTCAGATGAGAGGATTTTGGCAAATGTTCAGGATGGCGGAAGAGATAAAACACTGCAGTAACTACAAGAAGATGCCACATAAAGCCACGAACCCCGTCTGCTGAACTCAGACCACACACACACTCATGTGCAGGTGGTGACTGCCCCTGTCATGTGTGACCGTGTATCCACTGTCACCTGTGTGTAGCTGTGTATCCACTGTCACCTGTGTGTAGCTGTGTATCCACTGTCACCTGTGTGTAGCTGTGTATCCACTGTCACCTGTGTGTGTAGCTGTGTATCCACTGTCACCTGTGTGTAGCTGTGTATCCACTGTCACCTGTGTGCGTAGCTGTGTATCCACTGTCACCTGTGTGTGTAGCTGTGTATCCACTGTCACCTGTGTGCGTAGCTGTGTATCCACTGTCACTTGTGTGTGTAGCTGTGTATCCGCTGTCACCTGTGTGTGTAGCTGTGTATCCGCTGTCACCTGTGTGTGTAGCTGTGTATCCGCTGTCACCTGTGTGTGTAGCTGTGTATCCGCTGTCACCTGTGTGTGTAGCTGTGTATCCACTGTCACCTGTGTGTAGCTGTGTATCCACTGTCACCTGTGTGCGTAGCTGTGTATCCACTGTCACCTGTGTGTGTAGCTGTGTATCCACTGTCACCTGTGTGCGTAGCTGTGTATCCACTGTCACTTGTGTGTGTAGCTGTGTATCCGCTGTCACCTGTGTGTGTAGCTGTGTATCCGCTGTCACCTGTGTGTGTAGCTGTGTATCCGCTGTCACCCGTGTGTAGCTGTGTATCCACTGTCACCTGTGTGTGTAGCTGTGTATCCACTGTCACCTGTGTGTGTAGCTGTGTATCCACTGTCACCTGTGTGTGTAGCTGTGTATCCACTGTCACCTGTGTGTAGCTGTGTATCCGCTGTCACCTGTGTGTAGCTGTGTATCCGCTGTCACCTGTGTGTGTAGCTGTGTATCCACTGTCACCTGTGTGTGACTGTGTATCCACTGTCACCTGTGTGTGACTATGTATCCATTGTCACCTGTGTGTGTAGCTGTGTATCCATTGTCACCTGTGTGTGTAGCTGTGTATCCGCTGTCACCCGTGTGTAGCTGTGTATCCACTGTCACCTGTGTGTGACTATGTATCCACTGTCACTTGTGTGTATAGCTGTGTATCCGCTGTCACCCGTGTGTAGCTGTGTATCCGCTGTCACCTGTGTGTGTAGCTGTGTATCCGCTGTCACCTGTGTGTAGCTGTGTATCCGCTGTCACCTGTGTGTGTAGCTGTGTATCCGCTGTCACCTGTGTGTGTAGCTGTATATCCACTGTCACCTGTGTGTATAGCCGTATATCCGCTGTCACCTGTGTGTAGCTGTGTATCCGCTGTCAACTGTGTGTGTAGCTGTGTATCCACTGTCACCTGTGTGTGACTATGTATCCACTGTCAAACGTGTGTAGCTGTGTATCCACTGTCACCTGTGTGTGACTATGTATCCATTGTCACCTGTGTGTGTAGCTGTGTATCCATTGTCACCTGTGTGTGTAGCTGTGTAGCCGCTGTCACCCGTGTGTAGCTGTGTATCCACTGTCACCTGTGTGTGACTATGTATCCACTGTCACTTGTGTGTATAGCTGTGTATCCGCTGTCACCCGTGTGTAGCTGTGTATCCACTGTCACCTGTGTGTGTAGCTGTGTATCCACTGTCACCTGTGTGTGTAGCTGTGTATCCGCTGTCACCTGTGTGTGTAGCTGTGTATCCACTGTCACCTGTGTGTGTAGCTGTGTATCCGCTGTCACCTGTGTGTGTAGCTGTGTATCCACTGTCACCTGTGTGTGACTATGTATCCACTGTCACTTGTGTGTAGCTGTGTATCCATTGTCACCTGTGTGTGTAGCTGTGTATCCACTGTCACCTGTGTGTAGCTGTGTATCCACTGTCACCTGTGTGTAGCTGTGTATCCACTGTCACCTGTGTGTAGCTGTGTATCCATTGTCACCTGTGTGTGTAGCTGTGTATCCACTGTCACCTGTGTGTGTAACTGTGTATCCACTGTCACCCGTGTGTAGCTGTGTATCCACTGTCACCTGTGTGTGTAGCTGTGTATCCACTGTCACCTGTGTGTAGCTGTGTATCCGCTGTCACCCATGTGTAGCTGTGTATCCACTGTCACCTGTGTGTGTAGCTGTGTATCCACTGTCACCTGTGTGTGTAGCTGTGTATCCGCTGTCACCTGTGTGTGTAGCTGTGTATCCACTGTCACCCGTGTGTAGCTGTGTATCCACTGTCACCTGTGTGTAGCTGTGTATCCGCTGTCACCTGTGTGTGTAGCTGTGTATCCACTGTCACCTGTGTGTAGCTGTGTATCCACTGTCACCCATGTGTAGCTGTGTATCCACTGTCACCTGTGTGTGTAGCTGTGTATCCACTGTCACCTGTGTGTGTAGCTGTGTATCCGCTGTCACCTGTGTGTGTAGCTGTGTATCCGCTGTCACCTGTGTGTGTAGCTGTGTATCCACTGTCACCTGTGTGTAGCTGTGTATCCACTGTCACCTGTGTGTGTAGCTGTGTATCCGCTGTCACCCGTGTGTAGCTGTGTATCCACTGTCACCTGTGTGTGTAGCTGTGTATCCACTGTCACCTGTGTGTGTAGCTGTGTATCCGCTGTCACCTGTGTGTGTAGCTGTGTATCCACTGTCACCTGTGTGTGTAGCTGTGTATCCACTGTCACCTGTGTGTAGCTGTGTATCCACTGTCACCTGTGTGTGTAGCTGTGTATCCGCTGTCACCCGTGTGTAGCTGTGTATCCACTGTCACCTGTGTGTGTAGCTGTGTATCCACTGTCACCTGTGTGTGTAGCTGTGTATCCGCTGTCACCTGTGTGTGTAGCTGTGTATCCACTGTCACCTGTGTGTGACTATGTATCCACTGTCAACCGTGTGTAGCTGTGTATCCACTGTCACCTGTTTGTGACTATGTATCCACTGTCACTTGTGTGTAGCTGTGTATCCATTGTCACCTGTGTGTGTAGCTGTGTATCCGCTGTCACCCGTGTGTAGCTGTGTATCCACTGTCACCTGTGTGTGACTATGTATCCACTGTCACTTGTGTGTAGCTGTGTATCCATTGTCACCTGTGTGTGTAGCTGTGTATCCGCTGTCACCCGTGTGTAGCTGTGTATCCACTGTCCCCTGTGTGTGTAGCTGTGTATCCACTGTCACCTGTGTGTGTAGCTGTGTATCCACTGTCACCTGTGTGTGTAGCTGTGTATCCACTGTCACCTGTGTGTGTAGCTGTGTATCCACTGTCACCTGTGTGTGACTATGTATCCACTGTCACTTGTGTGTAGCTGTGTATCCACTGTCACCTGTGTGTGTAGCTGTGTATCCACTGTCACCTGTGTGTAGCTGTGTATCCACTGTCACCTGTGTGTAGCTGTGTATCCATTGTCACCTGTGTGTGTAGCTGTGTATCCACTGTCACCTGTGTAGCTGTGTATCCACTGTCACCTGTGTGTAGCTGTGTATCCATTGTCACCTGTGTGTGTAGCTGTGTATCCACTGTCACCTGTGTGTGTAGCTGTGTATCCACTGTCACCTGTGTGTGTAGCTGTGTATCCACTGTCACCTGTGTGTAGCTGTGTATCCACTGTCACCTGTGTGTGTAGCTGTGTATCCGCTGTCACCCGTGTGTAGCTGTGTATCCACTGTCACCTGTGTGTGACTATGTATCCACTGTCACTTGTGTGTAGCTGTGTATCCATTGTCACCTGTGTGTGTAGCTGTGTATCCACTGTCACCTGTGTGTGTAGCTGTGTATCCATTGTCACCTGTGTGTGTAGCTGTGTATCCGCTGTCACCCGTGTGTAGCTGTGTATCCACTGTCACCTGTGTGTGACTATGTATCCACTGTCACCTGTGTGTAGCTGTGTATCCATTGTCACCTGTGTGTGTAGCTGTGTATCCACTGTCACCTGTGTGTAGCTGTGTATCCACTGTCACCTGTGTGTGTAGCTGTGTATCCACTGTCATTGATTGTAAAATAAAATGGATACAACTCAGATATAGTCAAGAAATGTTTCCCCCCACTAACAACAAGCAGAGATCATGAACTAGTGAGAAAATAAAAAAAGGGGTTAGCACTACAGCCTTGCAGCACTGGGGACCTGGATTCAAGTCCCCTCCAGGTCAACATCTGCAAAGAGTTTGTATATTTTCTTCATGTTTGCGTGGGTTTCCTCTGGGTACTCCGGTTTCCTCCCATACTCCAAAACATACTGGTAGGATGATTAGATTGTGAGCCCCATTGGGGACAAGGACTGATTAGGCAAGTTCTGTGCAGCGCTGCGTATTCTGTGTGCGCTATATAAATAAAGGAATTATTATTATTATTAACTTTTGTCAATTTTCTGCTTTCAAAAATGTCTCACAAATGTGCAACATTTTTGCCACTTTTCCAAACCCAATTCACTTTCCACTTAAGACCAACTGCCCCAGTTTTACCATTTGAAATTAGGTACAAATCCCCTCCTGGTGTAGGAAAATCTTTGAAAAAATTTTTGACTTCTGTGCGACTTTCATATCCACTGGAGACATTAACACCTCATGTGCCACAGCTATCAATGTGTGTCCAGTGCTCTCCTCTTAGGTGGAGGTTTCGGGGTGCGCGGTCTGTCTGTGTGAGGTTCCCTTATACACAGCGGGATCCATACCATTTATCAGATCTCGCCACCCAGTGCGCGGCTGGGATCACATCTGTGCCTGGCTGTGTAAATACACACACAATTACCCTGGTGCGGAGCAGCGTTCCATTATACAAATACATCTGTCTCTCACACACATAAACACAGACACGGCACAAATAAGCCGCACGCACAACCTACAAACATACAGAGGTACACACATACAAACAGCCGCCGCCTGGGTGGCCCTGCAGATGGCACCACATGTGCTGTCACTAGCCGGCCTCAACACAATACATCCTCCATAACAGACAGGGACTACAAAAGTTTCCCCTCCTCCAGGGAATGGAAGCAGACAGCGCTGTTCTCAGTGCAGTGGTCAGACCAGGTTATTGCACATCAGATCACATTCATGGAGCTGAGCTGCAGCCACTACACATGGGATGGCGCCATCCGCTTCCTGCCCCGTTCTCTCAGCTCCTGAAAGCCAGGATTTTTGGGGGTTCTGGTGTAAGAACACAACAATCTCATTTTCAGACCATAGCTTTAAAGGAAACCTACCACCACAAATCTACCTATAAAGGTAGATCGGGTGGTAGGTGAATCAATGGGACGTGAGGATAGCCCTTTTAAGCGCTAATCCTCACGTCCCCGCACTTTTTTGTAAACTTTTATTACCCTAATATGTTAATTTTGTTATGCGGCTACTGGGGCGTGGAGTAGCCGCATCTGAGGTTACACGAGGCGGCTACTCCACGCCCGGTAGCCACTTTACCCCTCCTACTCACCATGTTCGGCGCGTAGCTGCGCGCCCTCGTCCGCCGATCCTGCCGTCTGCGCATGCGCAGAACAGCAGGCCCGTGCCTGTGCAGCCCTGCTTCGGAGCAGTGACCGCGCAGGCGCGGGCCTGTTGTTCTGCGCATGCGCAGACGGCAGGATCGGCGGACGAGGGCGCGCAGCTACGAGCAGCTGCGCGCCGAACATGGTGAGTAGGAGGGGTAAAGTGGCTACCGGGGCGTGGAGTAGCCTCCTCGTGTAACCTCAGATGCGGCTACTCCACGCCCAAGTAGCCGCATAACAAAATTAACATATTAGGGTAATAAAAGTTTACAAAAAAGTGCGGGGACGTGAGGATTAGCCCTTAAAAGGGCTATCCTCACGTCCCATTGATTCACCTACCACCCGATCTACCTTTATAGGTAGATTTGTGGTGGTAGGTGCCCTTTAAGCTTTAGAGGACTCTGCCATTTTATCCCCTTCCCCTATAAAGGTAGATCGGGTGGTAGGTGGATCTATAGGATGTGAGGATAGTCCTTTTAAGGGCTAATCCTCACGTCCCCGCACTTTTTGATAACTTTTATTAGCTTTATATGCAAATTTTGTTATGCGGCTACTGGGGTGTGGAGTAGCCGGACATGAGGCTACACCTCGCGGCTACTCCACGACCCAGTAGCCTCTTTACTCCTCCTACCCACAATCTTCGGCGCGCAGCTACGAGGAGCTGATGACCCTGCCGTCTGCGCATGGGCAGAACAGCAGGGCCGCACCTGCGCGATCAGTTCTCCGAAGCCGGGGCTGCACAGGCCTGCTGTTCTGCGCATGTCGGACGTAGCTGCGCGCCGAATATTGTGGGTAGGAGGAGTAAAGAGGCTACCAGGGCGTGGAGTAGCCGCGACGTGTAGCCTCATAACAAAATTTGCATATAAAGCTAATAAAAGTTATCAAAAAGTGCGGGGACGTGAGGATTAGCCCTTAAAAGGGCTATCCTCACGTCCTATTGATCCACCTATCTACCTTTATAGGTAGAATCGTGGTGGTAGGTTCCCTTTAAATAATTGTAATGAGGAAATTTAAAAAAAAAAAATATATATGTTTTAATTTGTAGTAGTTTTCTAGTTCTATAAATGTTATTAACGTTAAAGTCTCACACCTCGTAAAACACAATGTAAAAATTGTTTTGCTATGTAAAGCGAATTCAAAACCATTTTCGGTTTACGGAGTGATACGCGCGGCTTGTAACGCGTGGGACACAAGTTTTATATTCCAGGTGGATTCATAAAAACACAGTTGCGCCATTTTATCCTGTGCTTTCACATTCTCCCCATTATTTTCTTATTTTCTGGGTCAGAACAATCTCAGAGAGACCTAATATATACTGGATTGAAATGTCCAAATAGCTTTAAAAAACGTTTAAAAACAGTTTTCCCTGTATCTCTGATATCCATCACTTTCTATAGCTGTGTGTGGTGTTATTTATTGTGGGTTGAGCTGCACAATAGGAGACGGATTTCTCATGGGAGCCGCAACACTTGTTCACACTTCGGCAAAGGAGCCGCGCGCGGCGGCCATCAGTGCAGGTCACATGACGCCACACATGGAGAGCACGTGGTGGATGTTCGCGTTGAGGCTTTTTGTCCCTGTTCGGGATCCGTCTAGCGGCGCCGGAACTTAGAGACCTATAGGAGGCAGCCGGGACCACTTACCACTGACAGGTACCGGGTCACACACCCGCCGGGCGCAGGCCCTGGTCTTATATCGATAACATGGCGGAGGAGGTACACGCCCGGCCGCTGTGTGTGAACCGCCTCCTGCCGAGGTCACAGCACTGCTCTGACAGAAGGGAGAGACTACAAGTCCCAGCAGACACAGCCCTGTATTGTTATATGTATCTCTCAGGGGGACTACATCTCCCAGCAGGCACAGCCCTGTATTGTTATATGTATCTCTCAGGAGGACTACATCTCCCAGCAGGCACAGCCCTGTATTGTTATATGTATCTCTCAGGGGGACTACATCTCCCAGCAGGCACAGGCCTGTATTGTTATATGTATCTCTCAGGAGGACTACATCTCCCAGCAGGCACAGCCCTGTATCGTTATATGTATCTCTCAGGGGGACTACATCTCCCAGCAGGCACAGCCCTGTATTGTTATATGTATCTCTCAGGAGGACTACATCTCCCAGCAGGCACAGCCCTGTATTGTTATATGTATCTCTCAGGAGGACTACATCTCCCAGCAGACACAGCCCTGTATTGTTATATGTATCTCTCAGGAGGACTACATCTCCCAGCAGGCACAGCCCTGTATTGTTATATGTATCTCTCAGGAGGACTACATCTCCCAGCAGGCACAGCCCTGTATTGTTATATGTATCTCTCAGGGGACTACATCTCCCAGCAGGCACAGCCCTGTATTGTTATATGTATCTCTCAGGAGGACTACATCTCCCAGCAGGCACAGCCCTGTATTGTTATATGTATCTCTCAGGAGGACTACATCTCCCAGCAGGCACAGCCCTGTATTGTTATATGTATCTCTCAGGAGGACTACATCTCCCAGCAGGCATAGCCCTGTATTGTTATATGTATCTCTCAGGAGGACTACATCTCCCAGCAGGCACAGCCCTGTATTGTTATATGTATCTCTCAGGGGACTACATCTCCCAGCAGGCACAGCCCTGTATTGTTATATGTATCTCTCAGGAGGACTACATCTCCCAGCAGGCACAGCCCTGTATTGTTATATGTATCTCTCAGGGGACTACATCTCCCAGCAGGCACAGCCCTGTATTGTTATATGTATCTCTCAGGGGACTACATCTCCCAGCAGACACAGCCCTGTATTGTTATATGTATCTCTCAGGGGACTACATCTCCCAGCAGGCATAGCCCTGTATTGTTATATGTATCTCTCAGGAGGACTACATCTCCCAGCAGGCACAGCCCTGTATTGTTATATGTATCTCTCAGGGGGACTACATCTCCCAGCAGACACAGCCCTGTATTGTTATATGTATCTCTCAGGAGGACTACATCTCCCAGCAGGCACAGCCCTGTATTGTTAAATGTATCTCTCAGGAGGACTACATCTCCCAGCAGGCACAGCCCTGTATTGTTATATGTATCTCTCAGGAGGACTACATCTCCCAGCAGGCACAGCCCTGTATTGTTATATGTATCTCTCAGGGGACTACATCTCCCAGCAGACACAGCCCTGTATTGTTATATGTATCTCTCAGGAGGACTACATCTCCCAGCAGGCACAGCCCTGTATTGTTATATGTATCTCTCAGGAGGACTACATCTCCCAGCAGGCACAGCCCTGTATTGTTATATGTATCTCTCAGGGGACTACATCTCCCAGCAGACACAGCCCTGTATTGTTATATGTATCTCTCAGGAGGACTACATCTCCCAGCAGGCACAGCCCTGTATCGTTATATGTATCTCTCAGGAGGACTACATCTCCCAGCAGGCACAGCCCTGTATTGTTATATGTATCTCTCAGGGGGACTACATCTCCCAGCAGGCACAGCCCTGTATTGTTATATGTATCTCTCAGGGGACTACATCTCCCAGCAGGCACAGCCCTGTATTGTTATATGTATCTTTCAGGAGGACTACATCTCCCAGCAGGCACAGCCCTGTATCGTTATATGTATCTCTCAGGGGGACTACATCTCCCAGCAGGCACAGCCCTGTATTGTTATATGTATCTCTCAGGAGGACTACATCTCCCAGCAGGCACAGCCCTGTATTGTTATATGTATTTCTCAGGAGGACTACATCTCCCAGCAGGCACAGCCCTGTATTGTTATATGTATCTCTCAGGGGACTACATCTCCCAGCAGGCACAGCCCTGTATTGTGATATGTATCTCTCAGGGGGACTACATCTCCCAGCAGGCACAGCCCTGTATTGTTATATGTATTTCTCAGGAGGACTACATCTCCCAGCAGGCACAGCCCTGTATTGCGACCCCCTGAGGCTATACACTGTATACAGCAGGGTGTACACCGGACACCACCATTCTCCAGTATCTGATGCACAGTAGTCACTATCTCTCCTTGCTCTATAATGGATATATAACGGGATTGTAGCTTCTATGTCCTCACACTGCTGCGCTCTGTACATCTAATTGTCCATCCACATTCCTCAGAGTAAATGCCACAAGCTGGTGTGGTCCAACACCCTCATTCTGTGCACTTACCGGACCCAACCTAGAATCACTAAACAGAACTCTACATAGCTGTGATTCAGTGATTCTTGGATTCACAGTCCTGCTGCTACTAACAACATACACAAAGTTCTGATTACACATCTCTCCAGAGACACTACACAACACTTACTGCAGAGAACACAGAGCACATCTGTGTCAGGACAGACTGCCAGTGCACTTGGAGGAACTAGAGTCCTGGAATAGAAATCCATATATCACAGCGCTGCTGCTAATAACAACATACACAAAGGTCTGATTACTCTGCAGGGACAATACATAACACGGGCTGCAGAGAGCACAGAGCACAGCAGTGTGAGGTCTGATTACGCATCTCTCCAGGGACAGTCTGGCTGTATGGTCACAGTTGCTGACACTGGATAGATTGTAGCAAACTCTAGACCTTGTTTTAACTGCACATATTAGTGTTGTAATGAAGATTGTAATGCGTCTTTCTTGTGCTCCCTGCAGGATGGCGGTGGAATTACAGGCGGTGGTGATGGCGGTTTATGGGGGGTCCCGGATGCAGGATCTCACCACCAGTACCCCAAAACCTCTTCTCCCAGTGGGTAATAAACCTCTGCTGTGGTACCCACTGAACCTGCTGGAACGGGCTGGATTTGAGGGTGAGTGGCCGTATACGTGGTGTATGTCCATCAGCTTTCCTGGAAACTCGAGGATACAATATTTGATAGATGACTTTATGGTTTAAAGGAAATCTCCCATGGAAACCCATCCTTATAAACCAGGGACATTACGCCCTGCAGCAGGACAGTGGTATCTTCTTATATGTGTCATACATGGCCTCCTATCTTCTAATACCAACTTATATAATTGTTCTGAGACAGGAGGGCACTGCAGGTGTTACCAGAGCCCCTCTGTGCTCAGGCTTCATAGGCTGTTACACTGTCTACCCCTCCCTCTGCTACCACAGTAGCCCCGTTACCAGAGTTACAACATGGACGGGCTCTGGTAACACACGCTAGAACACTTCTGGCCCAATAGCATGTCCCTGGGTTATCAGGATGGGTCTTGATGGTAGATTTCCTTTAGAGGCGGTGGGATTTCCTTGAGGTAATGCCTGGTTTCTTGGGTGCAGAGGTGATTGTGGTGACCACGCGGGAGGTGCAGAAACATGTGCCGGACATGAAGATGAAAGTGGAGGTAGTGTGCCTTCCTGATGATAAGGCCGCAGAGATGGGGACGGCAGACTCCCTGCGGCAAATACACCAAAAGATCAAGGTAAGTGGTCCTGGGACCCCATATCTCAGTGCTAGGCCATGTCTGATCAGTCAGACTTTCAACTTGCTTAGTGATATGACACAGAAGCATTCATCATTCCTTTCCCAGAATTCCCAGCGGATCATGCACGGCTTGATTCAGTGCTGTCCACATCTTGGGAGTGTGGTTTTTAGGTTTTGCCACTTATGTCACTAGGCTTCCTGTGAGCCAGACGTAGATGTAGACGGAGCTGCCACTGGGCACACTTATCCCTTACCCAGCAGAAGAGAAGGTGCAAGTGACTACCTTACAGCCATGTGACCCCCATTATAGTATATACTTGAGGATTGTATGTTGACTCTTTTAGAGCGATGTCCTGGTGCTCAGCTGTGACCTCATCACAGAAGTGTCTCTGCATGAAGTGGTTGACTTATTCCGGGCACACAGCGCCACGCTCGCCATGCTGATGCAGAAAGCGCCAGAGCCCTGCGAGCACGTGCCCGGACAGAAGGGGAAGCAGAAGGCTGGTGAGTGATATTATATGTGATGGAGGACTTTATCTATGTAATCTCCAGCAAATGGATTCTGCTACTCCCCTCGTTTGTGGTGGTAAATCCTCATGACAGAATCCCTTGCCATGTGTAATATAAGTGTTGGATCCCCAGACCATCCAGAAAAAAGTGTATTGTGGATACATCAAAATAGTATAAAAAAAACTGCATCTCATCTAGCAAAAACCAAGCCACCTTTTGGCCAGTGAAGCCATTAGGGCACTGCTGGTCATCTGTGCCCTCTGCTGCCAACAAAGATGTGGACTAATGAGTTACGCAAAAACAGAAATATTTAGAAAAAAAAAAAAAAAGATTGTAGATAAACAAATGATGAATAAATAAATGCATTCATCAACAGAAAAAGAAAATAAATTCTTTGGGGCAGGTGCTGGTGAGTGGCCGCTGTGCTGTGCATATAACTTGTGTGTCATTTCCGGTTGTTCATCACCTTATCTTCGTTGCTAGTGGAGGAGCGAGATTTCATTGGTGTGGATGACAGCGGATCCCGCCTCCTGCTGCTGGCCAATGAGGAGGACCTGGACGACGGTCTGGACCTGAAGAAGTGCATCTTCCAGCGGTGAGTCCGAGGTCAGGACTGTGCCCCTCTATGATCCCAGCAGACGCAGGCTATGCCCAGGACTGTGCCCCTCTATGAACCCAGCAGACGCAGGCTATGCCCAGGACTGTGCCCCTCTATGATCCCAGCAGACGCAGGCTATGCCCAGGACTGTGCCCCTCTATGATCCCAGCAGACGCAGGCTATGCCCAGGACTGTGCCCCTCTATGAACCCAGCAGAAGAAGGCTATGCCCAAGAAAACTGACTGTAGTATCTTTTTATCTTCTCCCTTTGCCCTCCCTCCTGAAGCTCTCTGGATGTTACTATAGTCCCAGGCTGCAATGATAAGCTGTAAGGTGTCTGTAATGAAGTTTTATTGATGATCCTTGCTCCCATGACGGCACAAAATTTCAAAAATCAGATTGTCATATGGACACATTTTTTTCATATATGGAGTTGCATACAAATTCAACTTAAGTACAAACCTGTGGAACCTATCCTGTTTGTAACCTGTTCCTTCTAAAATCAACTTTAAAATTGTACTAAATAGCATGAGGGGCTACCTTATCACCTCTGTGATCTGGTTTTACAGGACGTTACACTGTCTCACCCTCCCCTGCTACTTGAACATTGAGACTACAGCAGGAAGTGCTCACTGCACAAGTGCTAAGGAAGCAGGGGATGGTGAGACAGTGTAACGTCCTGTAAAACCAGATCACAGAGAGGCTTCAGATACGTCGGCTCTATGCAGTGAAGAAAGGAGAAGGCGAAAGGGATAATTAACCTTCTCACTAGAGTCTCTGACGGATAAAGCCGGATCCTGCTCCTGCTGCTCCCACCTGCCATCAAAATACAGTGGGCGGTCAGGAATGAGTTAAGGGTTAAAATAAATAATTAATGAATAGATAAATTATACTGAACTAACCAGTCACCAGCGGCTATTGATTTGTATATAAACTAGGGTGCATCGCGCTGCAGAGAAACTGGTATCAAGTGATGAGGGATAACACAGAAAAGAGGAGAAAACAGAGGAGGTTTAGAGAAAAGAATGTAAAAGTTACCTGCAGTTAGGGGATGTCATAGACCTGCCTGAAAAGGTGGGTTTTTAGGGCACGTTTGAAAATTTGCTATTAGCCTTAGTTCGAGGTAGTGCAGTGCAGAGAATAGGTGCATTGAGTCACCATCATTATCTGCTCTTACAACTCTACTTCCTGCTCCCTCCTCCACATTCCCTCATGCAGATTTGCTTGTTGCACAGGGTCAGCTGATGTCTGCATGAGGGAAGGAGGGAGCAGTAGAGTTGTAAGAGCAGATAATGATGATGATTCTGTAACTCGATGCAGTTTGCTGCCAGGAAGCAGGTGTCATTTTATCAACTTTTAAAAGTGGAACCATAAATGTTAATGATAAAAGCAGATTGGGAATTTGTATTAACCCCTTAGTGATCACCCATATGGATTTCTCTGTCAGTGTCTAAGGGGGCTTAGGTTAGGCTGAAGTGTTTCTTCGCAATTTATTCCTCTGTATTGGTCAGATTTGTATCTTTGCTCACCCAATTGATGAATACAGTGTTAAAACCACAATATAGACTGACACACAGAGTAAGGAATACAGTGCATTGTATTCAGGATCTGTAGAAAGCTGGGTGATGTTCTCTATGTGCAGTGTCATAGAGTCCAGTGGTAAATTGCCTCTTAATTTATTATATTCCTAAACTTTCACTTGTGTCTTATTTCTAGATATCCCCGAATCCACATGAAGATGGGAATGTTGGACGCACATCTCTACTGTCTACGGAAATATGTGGTGGATTTCTTAGCGGACAATGAGTATGTAGCTCTTGTCATTTGTTTACAGTGACTGCACCAGCAGCAAAATAGCGAGTGCAGCTCTGGAGTATAATACAGGATGTAACTCAGGATCAGTACAGGATAAGTAATGTCATGTATGTACACAGTGACTGCACCAGCAGCAGAATAGTAAGTGCAGCTCTGGGGTATAATACAGGATGTAACTCAGGATCAGTACAGGATAAGTAATGTCATGTATGTACACAGTGACTGCACCAGCAGAATAGTGAGTGCAGCTCTGGGGTATAATACAGGATGTAACTCAGGATCAGTACAGGATAAGTAATGTCATGTATGTACACAGTGACTGCACCAGCAGCAGAATAGTGAGTGCAGTTCTGGGGTATAATACAGGATGTAACTCAGGATCAGTACAGGATAAGTAATGTCATGTATGTACACAGTGACTGCACCACCAGCAGAATAGTGAGTGCAGCTGTGGAGTATAATACAGGATGTAACTCAGGATCAGTACAGGATAAGTAATGTCATGTATGTGCACAGTGAGTAAGAATGCAGTGAAGACTGTAGGCGGCTGTAGTAATTTTTGTCTTTTCTATTTCAGCTCCTTCGCCTCTATCAGACGGGATCTAGTGCCGTATCTTGTCAGTAAACAGTTCTCATCACATAAGAATGTAAATCATGAAACAGACAAGAAAGGTAAGAAATGTAAAGTAATCCAGAACCCTGGAACACACTTCTCCTGCCCCTTCCTTCATTGTCTCCTGCGTCTAGTACAATATATGGAAGGTTTCGGCCACTTTCATACGGTCAGTATTTAACCAATATTTGTTGAGCCCGAACCATAAGTGGGTCAAACAGAAAGGAAAACTACCATGAAAGATTTGCTTCTCCTCTGTCATTTGAATCTACTCCTGGTTCACTGTAACTGACGGAGAATACTGGCCATGTAATACTGGCCGTGTAGTACTGGCCGTGTAATACTGACCATGTAGTACTGGCCGTGTAGTACTGGCCGTGTAGTACTGGCCATGTAGTACTGGCCGTGTAGTACTGGCCGTGTAGTACTGGCCGTGTAAAAGTGACTGATGTCGGCCTGAGATTAGTGAATATTTTCCTGTATAAATTCCCTTCTCTTCTAATGTAAAATCTAGGTAATAGGTAACTGGTACTGACCTCTCACCCTTTGGACACATCTAGACATCTTCAGTTACATACCCCGGGATGAGCTTCTGGAAATGGCATTAACCAAGTCCAGCTGGAACGACCACAGGGGTGACATGAGGGAGTCGTATCATGGCAGCCGCCTGCGCTGTTACGTCCATGTGGCCAGAAGTGAGCTGTGCTGCCGGGTCAACAGCCTGGCCACGTACATCGAGGCCAACAAGCAGGTGATATACAGAACATGTGTCTTCTGCATATAGTGAAGAGCCTGCAGTGTAATTACATGTAACGCTGCTCTATGCAGGGGGTACGGAAAGTATTCAGACCCTTTCCATTTTACTCTTGTTTCATTGCAGCCAGTTGGTCAGATCAAAAAACATATTTTGGGTAATTTATTAAATCAGAAAACCTGAGATCTCCCTTGGTGATGAGTATTCGGCCCCCGGTGATGAGTATTCAGCCTCTTTGCTCAGTGTTGAGTAGAAGCTATGGTACTGGTTCAGCCAGGAGTCTTCTTGGAGAGATGCTACAAGTTTCTCACCTTTGGTTTTGGGGATCCTCTGCCTCTTCCTTGCAGATCATCTCCAGATCCCTCAGGTTGGATGGTGAACGTTGGAGGAGGACATTTCTCCAGAGATGCTCTATTGCGTGTAGGTCCAGTTCTGGCTGGGCCAGTCAGGAATGGTTACAGAGATGTTCTGAAGCCTCTGCTGTGTCATTTTAGCCGTGTGCTTAGGGTCCTTGTCTTGTTGTAAGCTTCGGCCCAGTATGAGGTCCAGAGCTTCTGGAAGAGGTTCTCATCCAGGATATCTCTGTACTTGGCCGCATTCATCTTTCCTTCCATTACCCCCAGTGGTCCTGTCCCTGCCCCATAGCCTGATGCTGCCCCCCATGTGTCACTGCTGTGATTGTATTTGGCAGGTGATTAGCAGCTCCTGGTTTTCTCCACCATTAACACTAAAATGTACGATCTTGATCTCATCAGGGCAGAGAATCTTATTCCTCGTAGTCTGGGATCCTTCATGTGTTTTGCACACTGTATGCGGCTTTCATATGTCTTGCACGGAGGAGAAGCTTCCAGACTCTGCCATAAAGCCCCGACTGCTGGAGGCTGCAGTGATAGGAGACTCCTATCTCCCTCCTGCATCTCTGGAGCTCAGCCACAGGGATTTTGGGGTCTTCTTTACCCCTCTCACAAAGGCTCTTCTCCCACAATTGCTTACTTTGGCTGGACGGCCAAGTCGAGAACGAGTTGTGATCATCCCAAACTTCTTATATTTAAGGATTATGGAGGTCTCTGTGCTTTTAGGAACCTTGAGTGCTGCAGAAATTCTTTCGTAGCATTGGCCAGATCTGTGCTTTGACACAATTCTGTCTCTGAGCTCCTTGGGCACTTCCTTGCTCTGACATGCACTGCAATGTCTTGTATAACAGGTGTGTGGCTTTCCTAATCAAGTCCTATAAGTTTAATTAAACACAGCTGGACTCCAATGATGGAGTAGAACCATCTCAAGGAGAATCAGAAGGAAATGGACAGCATTTTATATACAACATGAGAGTCACAGCAAAGGGACTGAATACTTATGACCATGTGATATTTCAGTTTTTGTTGTTTAATAAATTTGCAAAAATAACTACTCTCGTTTTTTTCTGTCAGGATGTGGGCAGAAGGCACATTAATGAGCAAAAAAAAAACTTTTTTTGAAAAATGTAAAGGGGCCTGAATACTTTTTGTACCCACTGTACATGTATATATGTGATGCTGCTCTGTATGTATATATGTAAAGCTGCTCTTACATTTTGCAGGTACCACAGAGCTCCATCTTTAGTGATGAGCCTCGGGTGCATCCAGCAGCTGACATCACAGATAAGTTCATGGTGAGGATTGGATCTCATTGCCTCCCTGACCCTCAGGACATTGTGTTTGCAGTGTGTGCCCATGTCATCGAATATACTATGTGATCACATACTACAGAAAGGGTTGTCACTGCTGTGCTTAGTACGGTGGCCATGCTTGGCATTGCGTCATCACTTCATGTGCACATGGTTGAGTCTTAGGAGCAAAGTACAATTCCTTTCTGGTGTATCAGACTTTTTGAAAAAATTTACAACCCTTTGGACAAAAGATTGTCCTAAGATACTGATAAACTTAAATAAAGTCACATGGTAAGTTGTTATTTATTTATTTTTTTTTACTTTTTGGCATAAAACCACGGCAGGACCGGTGGGCCTCTTTTCTAGCGCCAAGGCAGCTATGGGACCTGTGTGATGGTTGGGATTATTACCCGGTGCACTGGTAATAACTTATGACTTGTTGGCATGTAATATACCATCTGTCTCCTTGTTACTCAGGTGGGCACAGACAGCATGATCGGGGAACAGACAAAGATTGGGGAGAAGACGTCAGTCAAGCATTCTATAGTGGGTGCCAAGTGCGTCATCAAAGAAAGGGTGAAGATCACAAACTGCATAATCATGAACGGTGTCACGATACAGGACAGGTAGGACGGGCTGCTGCCCATTTTGCTGCCACTTGGTGGCGCTGCATCATGGAGCAGAGCTGGGTGCTCATTCAGTAACTATTTCCTTAGCAGGACTGAGCCTGGGTGCATTTCATTATTTGCTTACATGACACCCACATATTGTGCGGCGGAGTACACAGATTGTAATTGTAATGCCTCACATTCAGGAGGGATGTAACTATTCATTGGTGGGCAATGAATTTCAGTAGATCCCTGGGGAGCAGCAGCAGGGGGTCTGGGGTATATACTACATGAGGTCAGTGACACCGTTATATCCATTATGGGCTAATTAATGAACATAAATATATCTATTCCGGTCTTTGCCATCTCTGACCTCTGCTATCATGCTGGGGGGCATGCATGGTCCACAGGGGGTCACATTATTTACAAGTCGTGTGTGTGCCCTGCAGGGGGAGGGGAACTGGCTGATAGCAGAGGTGCTTCATTCTTATCTTGTTAGGTGGTCCGGCTGTTTTAACACATAGATCTGTGTAATCCCCCTCCACCCTTCAGAGAGGACACACACATACACAGGACCCCACCCCCACCCTACACATGGCCTGGCAGGGGGGAGTCACAGGCATTGTCCCAGCTCCACATGGAGCTCCTGCCCTCTAAATTACAGGTTTCCTCACCTCCGCCTGTAATGGAACCTGCTTGTTGCTCTAAATTGAATGACACAAACAATGAAAGAAGACTCTACAGTACAGAGTGACGGCCAGGCAGAGCAGGGTGCATGGCTGTGTACAAATCTATATCTGTAGGCGTCTGTATGGATTTGGGTGCTGTGGCGTTGTTAGTTGGCATCCAGTATTCTCTTTTAAATATGGGTTCCAGGTCCTTATTAAAATGGAGGAGAAGATCTTTTTACTTGGTTGCGGAATGATTTATCTTTGCCCCAGAGCGGTGGCGCTGGATCACTGGGGGAGTAGACCGATAAGGAGGGGGGGGGGGGTCAATTTGGGTTTTATCCATTTGGTCCAAATTATAGGAATGTATTAAAGCTCAGTCATTGTATAATTCCTCTATTTATATAGTGCACACAGATTACGCAGCGCTGCACAGAGTTTGCCAAATCAGTCCCTGTCCCCAATGGGGCTCACAATCTAATCATCCTACCAGTATGTTTTGGAGTATGAGAGGAAACCGGAGTACCCAGAGGAAACCCAGAAAAAACACGGAGAGAACATAGAACATCTTTGCAGATGTTGACCCTGGGACTTGAACCCAGGTCCCCAGCGCTGCAAGGTTGTAGTGCTAACCACCGAACCACCATGCTGCCCTATAATTAAGATCTCTTATAAACGAATTATTGTATTTCCTTACAATCTTCAAGATCTCTGCTTGTTTACAGTGAAATCCCACTTTTTTATTTACATCCAGGTTCCAAAAATCTGAATACTTCTCAGAGCTGACTGTTACTTTGTTACAGTGTATCAGCTCAGAGGAGAGGGTTATGCTGTGTTTATTTGCAGTCAGAGAGGTTTCCCAGTTCCTAGTTTTCAAGATCTCTGCTTGCTGTATGTTGGAAAACTGAATAAGTGGAAGGAAAATTTCTGGGTTTCTAATCCCTAGACTTTATACTTACTTTATCTATAGGTTACACTACAATAGTCAGTATGTTGTCAGTATCAGTCGTGTAATTTTGGAGCTTTCTGAATGAGGCCCTAATTGTTCACCTTGTTGCCTTTTCCCTCAGTTGCACCCTCCAGGGAAGTGTAATCTGTAATAATGCGGTGATACACAGCGGTGCCGACATTAAAGACTGTCTGCTTGGATCAGGACTTCGAGTCAATAGTAAAGGTGAGTGATGGGGCTAGGAGCCTGGGCACAGTTCCAGATCTACCACTAGCCACATGACCCCCTATTGAGGTGTGTGCCCCCTGGGATCTTTGCTCTGATGATCAGCTGCAGCGCTGTATGTGCCGCTGCTCCATCATGTTCTCGCCCTCAGGATTTCACAGATCTGAGTAGAAGAACATCTGTCTCTGAAGAAATGGGTCAAATTTCTCCAAACACAAATTTCACGTTGTGTAAAACCACATAGTTGAGCGCCGCTTGGACTCCGCCGCAGTGGACTGAACATTCAGATCTGGGCTTTGGCAGATCCTAACATATAAGTACATGCATTGGTATATTTGAGGGTTGAATTCTGGGAACAGATGAATAGTGGGCTGGTCGTTATAGGGTTAAACTAGCATTTACTCCAATATGACTGCTCCACATTGATTATTAGGATGTGGATATTCTGCGCACATAAGAACGCCTATGGTAGCCATAATAGCTGCTCTATGTGGGGCGTGTGTTGTGCTATTGAAGCCTCAGTTGGGGGGGGGGGTATTAGACTGGGATTTGTCTTCTGTGGGTGGTCTCGGCACAGTGGGAACTAAGTGTCAGTACAGAATATAAGCAGATAAAATACACAGCTTCCGATTCCACCACCCAGAGCCCGGCACGAGTGCCCCACAAATGTAAGCGGAGCCTCTGCCATTGTGCAGCGCGGTGTAAATACTCACACGGCTATTGTAAGCATCTGCAGGGTTGTGTCAACCAAAGTCATAGCTGATCTGGAGACCACCTCTAAGGCCAGACTCAACATCTCTGCGGGGGTCACGCTCATCTGCAGGTGTATGAGGAGTGATGGAACATGCAAGCGCTACATATACATTGGCGGGGGGCATCTCCCGTCAGGGGCTGACATCCACTCCAACAAGTTTCCATGTTATTCCCTATGCATAGGATTAAAGATAATTTGCTAATTTGTGGGGGTTATGACCCCCAGGATCCCAACCAATCAAGATGACCAAGCCCGCTTCCCCCTAATGAATGGAATGGCAGGTTCTGCAGGTGCTCTACCAATTTTGAGGGGTAGCGATGCTCGGCACCCTGCATCCTCCGCACTCCTACTGCCACTCCATTTATTGAAGGAAAACCGGGCCACTCGTTTCTTGATAATGGGGGCCCAAGTGTTAGGGGGAAAACAAGGAAACTGGAACCTCTTTAATTCACTGCTGCACAAGACCACCAGGGATCGTTACATTATTCCTTGCACTGCCCTAGACCACCAGGAATCCTGACGTAAACCCCCTGCACTGCTCAAGACCACCAGGGATCTTTACGTTATTTCCTGCACTGCTCTAGACCACCAGGGATCCTGACGTTATTTCTTGTCCAGCACTAACCTGGTAAACAGCTGCTCTGTATGTGCATAGGACTCTATATGCGCCTGTTGTAGTGATGTCATATCTATGTATAGGTTGTGGTCGCTCGCCTTACGTTCACTGAATAATTGCATTAATTTTTTTCTTTGCAGAAAAACGCGTAAACGAGATCATTGTGGGGAATGAACAACTAATGGAGATCTAGCTTCACCCCGAAAGGAACTGCCTCTCCCCACCAACCACAACTAATTTATACCAGAATAAAGGATTTAGAGATGGTTTTGTGGGGGCTGTGGACTGCGTCACATTATTTGTAGGGTCTATCTGTGAGTTCTGTTGACATATTGGTATATTTCACAGATGCTAAGAACTTGCACAAAATACAAAAAATAGCAAATCGGTAACCGGAGCAAATCGCTCCCATCATCCCCGACCCCAGTGCATGCAGTACAGAGACGTGACCATTGTGCAGTAATGGCGCCTTCCCTCAAGCGTCATCTCCTGATCGCGTTTACATGTTATCTGAGACATCACACAGGTAACACAAGTTACCAAAAGTATAAGTAATGATCACCTGTCAGTGTCCCGCCCGCTATAATTGTAGGATATATGGCACAGAACATGTAATTTCTCTCTTGTTCTTCTCCTTTCACCTTCCCCACTGTCACACATCTATATCAGAACCTCCGCAGGTTACAGAAGGGAGCAAGTCAGGGAGCAGTATTATAGTATAGTCTTGTACATAGGGGGCAGTATTATAGTATAGTCTTGTACATAGGGGGCAGTATTATAGTAGTTATATTCCTGTACATAGGGGGCAGTATTATAGTAGTTATATTCCTGTACATAGGGGGCAGTATTATAGCAGTTATATTCTTGCACATAGGGGGCAGTATTATAGTAGTTATATTCCTGTACATAGGGGCAGTATTATAGTAGTTATATTCTTGTACATAGGGGGCAGTATTATAGTAGTTATATTCTTGTACATAGGGGGCAGTATTATAGTAGTTATATTCCTGTACATAGGGGGCAGTATTATAGTAGGTATATTCTTGTACATAGGGGGCAGTATTATAGTAGTTATATTCTTGTACATAGGGGGCAGTATTATAGCAGTTATATTCTTGCACATAGGGGGCAGTATTATAGCAGTTATATTCTTGCACATAGGGGGCAGTATTATAGTAGTTATATTCTTGTACATAGGGAGCAGTATTATAGTAGTTATATTCTTGTACATAGGGGGCAGTATTATAGTAGTTATATTCTTGTACATAGGGGCAGTATTATAGTAGTTATATACTTGCACATAGGGGGCAGTATTATAGCAGTTATATACTTGCACATAGGGGGCAGTATTATAGTAGTTATATTCTTGTACATAGGGGGCAGCATTATAGCAGTTATATTCTTGCACATAGGGGGCAGTATTATAGCAGGTATCAGGGATTATTTAGAGACTGGTCAGGTTGGATCAGTAGCACTGTGGAAGATGTGGAGCTTTGGTAATATTTGTCTTCATCAAACCTCTTATCGGGTGTAAGTTCTACTCCTTTGCATGAAACGCTTTGTGATCACTTGTTCCCAGCACCACACAGTCATGTATTTTCTATGTTATCACACACAGGAGCAGGACCCCCACTCACCTCTCCCACAGTCCCTTTGCTGCACACAGGACCCCTCTGCCATCCCTCTCCTGCTCTTCCCCCACTTCCTCTAGGCTATGACACAATGTAATCAGTTCTTTCTCTTGTGTTTAAATGGTTAATTGTGTTTGGGTAAGGAGGGGGGACCACCCAGACAGTTACAAATTGGGAGGGTGCAGTGAACAGAGAGGAGAAAAGAGACAGGACAGAGGGCAAGCTAATTGTTCATTTATTCCATGTTGTATAATGTCTTTGGATATTCGCCCCCTCCCCAGGATCACACATCCCACCAAGGTGCAGTTTGGGTTTGGCTTGTGCTCCTTGATGATAACCACAGTAAGCGATGACTCCAGCAGTGAAAGGGTGCAGGTTGTAAAGTGATGACATGTGATTAGGGTGCGGTAACGGTGCAGCGTGGGTGGCCCCAGCCTGCTGGCTGCACTCTGTGGGGCTAGGGTGCCCCAGGGCAGGGGAAGGTGCTGTTTCTTAGTAACTAAATGCCCTGGAAAAGTGGTGCACAGGGAGATTGGCATAATAGTAAATAATAATCCTTATATAGCGCCATCATATTCAGTAGCTTTACAAATCATAGGGGACATATACAAATAAAATATTACATGACAGAGGAGTGAGGGCCCTGATCACAAGAGCTTACAGTCTATGAGGATGAGGGGCTGACACAAGAGCTTACAGTCTATGACAGTGGTGGCACTCAGAGCCCATTTTGTGGGCACCCGGGCCATCGCCCCAGCACACCAGACGAGACCCCACGATTCTCTGTGTACAGAGGGAAACTGGAAAGAAGCTAAAATGATGAAAATTTTCCATCTTTCTACTGTGTTGCTGTCCTCAGGAGGCCAATGTGATTGAAAGTTGTTGAACAGGGAGCAATAAGTTACTGCTTTCATTTTTGGTTGGCACCTCGTGATAAATAAGGGGGGTTTTGGGTTGCAGCTTGGGCACTCGGCCGCTAAAAGGTTCGCCATCACTGGTCTATGAGGATGAGGGGTGACACAAGAGCTTACAGTCTATGAGGATGAGGGGCTGACACAAGAGCTTACAGTCTATGAGGATGAGGGGGTGACACAAGAGCTTACAGTCTATGAGGATCAGGGGTGACACAAGAGCTTGCAGTCTATGAGGATCAGGGGTGACACAAGAGCTTACAGTCTATGAGGATCAGGGGTGACACAAGAGCTTGCAGTCTATGAGGATGAGGGGGGACACAGCTTACAGTCTATGAGAATGAGGGGGTGATACAAGAGCTTACAGTCTATGAGGATGAGGGGCTGACACAAGAGCTTACAGTCTATGAGGATGAGGGGCTGACACAAGAGCTTACAGTCTATGAGGATGAGGGGCTGACACAAGAGCTTACAGTCTATGAGGATGAGGGGCTGACACAAGAGTTTACAGTCTATGAGGATATGGGGGTGACACAAGAGCTTGCAGTCTATGAGGATGAGGGGGTGATACAAGAGCTTACAGTCTATGAGGATAAGGGGGTGATACAAGAGCTTACAGTCTATGAGGATGAGGGGGTGATACAAGAGCTTACAGTCTATGAGGATGAGGGGCTGACACAAGATAAAATGCTTATAAAATGGTCCAGCCATTCTTTATAAGGGAATAAAATAAAAGTGGTGGGCAGACTGGCTCAGGCTGCAGTTTAGTTGCCTCTCTCTGGAGAACACTTGCACACTTGGCTTAAGAATATGCAAATAGTCAGACCAAAAGTTTATTCATTGCTGTGTTCACAAGCAGCATATGTGTCGTATTCTGAAACGCAAAGCAAAGGCTATAGGGAGCTTGGCCTGATCGCAGATGCGTTTCCACTTCAGGCTGCATTCACATGTGGCGTTTACACTGCATTTTGAAACACTATGACAGCTAACAGGAGACTTGCCCTGTCACCAAGATCCTCATTTTCACTAAAGACAGGTTGCAGAAGCCCCATTATAGCTGGAATCCTCTTTAAAGTAAACCTACCATTTGATTTGATGCAGTATGAAGCAAACATACCTTGAGAATGCTGAAGCTACACTGATGCATGATCATATCGTGGTTAATCCCTGAGCTGAGTGGTTTTGCTGATAAAACAGATATAACATTATGATAATAAAGCTCTGTGGCTTCTATGTCTGCTCTGGCTTGCTTTGCCGCTTCTCATAGCAGGAGAGTTTCTCTCTGATTGCATCATCATCTCCTGCACTTCTCTTCCTGCCAGACAGAATAATCAATTGCTGCACCATCCCCCGGCTGCTGTGTATGAGTCATTCAGCTCAGGTTGATTAGTGCTTGACTAGTCATGCTTTACTTTCAGCCATTTGTAATTCCAAGCTCCCTAAGCCAGTCTGTCCCAGCTTTCCCAAAGTCCTGAATGGTATAATTGTTTTTTTCAGCTCAGCTTGGTTATCATTAACCAAGATATGATCCTGCATCAGTGTAGTAACACCATTCTCAAGGTATGTTTGCTTCATAATGCATCAAATCAAATGGTAGGTTTCCTTTAATCCCTCTTCATAGACAATTACTTGCTAAAATCCGCCTGTCACCACTAGGGGGAGGCCCAATTTATTGCTAGTTTTTGCTAGGGACACATGTGGAGATTAACCAGGTAATGTCCTAGTACAGTACAGACACTGGATTTAAACTCTGCCAGAGGCTAATGTCAGTATAGAGTGATGGATTCCCCTGTACTTGTTCTACCTACAAAGTATTGAAGGGAGTAGCTTTATCATCTAATGTACAAATAAGATTTTTTTTTTTATATACACAACAACATAGAAATGGAATTAACCCTTAAGGACACAGCCATTTTGTAGCTTAAGGCTCAGCCCAATTTTTGGATTCTGACTTGCGTCACTTTATATGGTTATAACTTTTGAACTCTGTTACTGTTTGAACTTTTGAACTCTGAGAGTTTTTTCCCCCCATATGTTGTACTTCATTTTAGTGGTAAATGTCGGCTCATAATTTTTGCGTTTATTTACAAAAAAAAAAAAGAGAAAAAATTATGCATTTTTTTTTAAATTTGCCATTCGAAATCATTGTGTTTTCAGGCAGGCAGATTTACCACCTAAATAAGTTGCTGAATAACATTTCCCATTTGTCTACTTTACATTTTCATAATTGTTAAAATGTCTGGATAATTTATTTTGATGTCACGCGGGTTACAAATTGAATAGCAATTTTCCGTATTTTCAGAATTGACTATTTTGGGGATAAATACAGTTTTGAATGAAATTTTACATATTTAGCATCAAAACCCCATATATAACCAACCCATTTTCAAATCTGCCCCCCTCAAACTATCAGAAACAGCTTTTAGGAAGATTGTTAACCCATTGAGATCTTCATAGTAATTGAATCAAAATGGAGGTGAAATTTAAAATGGTCAAATTGTGCCGGTTATACGTTCATTTAGCCCTAAAATTTACACATTTCCAAAAGAGAAAACCCACCATACAATTTGTTATGAAATTTCTCCCAAGTACAGAGACCCCCCACATGTGGCCAATACTTGTTTTATGGGCGCACAGTGAGGCGCAGAAGGGAAGGAGGGACCTGCAGCTGTCAGGATTTTAGTTTCCTCATTGGCCCCTTTTTTTAGGCTATAAAATTTTCGCTTTTTCGTTATTTGGGCCATGTGACGGCATTTTTTTTTGCAGGATGAGAAGCTTTTTCCAGTGTTACCATTTTGGGGTTGTATCACCTATTGTTGAAAATTTAGAAACTTTTTTTTTGAGGGCAGGAGTAGAAAAGCATCAATTCTGTACTGGATTTTTTAACTTTTTTTTTGCTGTTCACCATATAGCCTCATAATCATGTTGTCTTTATTCTATGGGTCGATACGATTACGGGGATACCAGACATGAATATTTTTTCTTAGGTTTTACTAAATTTGTCAAATAAAACCCTAATGTGGGAAAAATCTATAATTTTTGTATTGCCGTCTTCCAAGTGGCATAACATTTTTACTTTTTTGGCTACGGAGCTGGTTGATGGCTTGTTTTTTGCGGGACATGTTGTACTTTGCACCAGTATTATTCTGGAGTACATACATTTTTTAAATCACTTATTGCATTTTTTGTGGGTAAAAATTATAATTTTTTGAGGGTTTATAACAACGGCATTCATTGTGCGTGTTCAATAATTATTTACTGTTATTCTATGGGTTGTTACGGACACGGTGATACTATACACTCACTGGTCACTTTATTAGGTACACCATGCTAGTAACGGGTTGGACCCCCTTTTGCCTTCAGAACTGCCTCAATTCTTCGTGGCATAGATTCAACAAGGTGCTGGAAGCATTCCTCAGAGATTTTGGTCCATATTGACATGATGGCATCACACAGTTGCCACAGATTTGTCGGCTGCACATCCATGATGCGAATCTCTCGTTCCACCACATCCCAAAGATGCTCTATTGGATTGGGATCTGGTGACTGTGGAGGCCATTTGTGTCCAGTGACCTCATTGTCATGTTCAAGAAACCAGTCTGAGATGATTCCAGCTTTATGACATGGCGCATTATCCTGCTGAAAGTAGCCATCAGATGTTACAGGGTACATTGTGCTCATAAAGGGATGGACATGGGCAGCAACAATACTCAGGTAGGCTGTGGCGTTGTAACGATGCTCAATTGGTACCAAGGGGCTCAAAGAGTGCCAAGAAAATATTCCCCACACCATGACACCACCACCACCAGCCTGAACCGCTGATACAAGGCAGGATGGATCCATGCTTTCATGTTGTTGACGCCAAATTCTGACCCTACCATCCGAATGTCGCTGCAGAAATCGAGACTCATCAGACCAGGCAACGTTTTTCCAATCTTCTACTGTCCAATTTCGATGAGCTTGTGCAAATTGTAGCCTCAGTTTCCTGTTCTTAGCTGAAAGGAGTGGCACCCGGTGTGGTCTTCTGCTGCTGTAGCCCATCTGCCTCAAAGTTGGATGTACTGTGCGTTCAGAGATGCTCTTCCGTCTACATTGTTTGTAACGGGTGGCGATTTGAGTCACTGTTGCCTTTCTATCAGCTCGAACCAGTCTGCCCATTCTCCTCTGACCTCTGGCATCAACAAGGCATTTCTGCCCACAGAACTGCGGCTCACTGGATGTTTTTTCTTTTTCGGACAATTCTCTGTAAACCCTAGAGATGGTTGTGCGTGAAAATCCCAGTAGATCAGCAGTTTCTGAAATACTCAGACCAGCCCTTCTGGCACCAACAACCATGCCACGTTCAAAGGCCTCAAATCACCTTTCTTCCCCATACTGATGCTCGGTTTGAACTGCAGGAGATTGTCCTGACCATGTCTACATGCCTAAATGCACTGAGTTGCCGCCATGTGATTGGCTGATTAGAAATTAAGTGTTAACGAGCAGTTGGACAGGTGTACCTAATAAAGAGGCCGGTGAGTGTACATGTGGGGTTTGTGTTATGATTTGGACTTTTTTTTGCGTTATATATCTCTTTATGTGTTATGGGGATTATGGCCATTTTTATTGATTTCTTACTTTATTTTTTATTGAATAACCTTTTTTATACACTTTTTTACTTTTTCCACCATGGGACATGAACAAGCAATCATCTGATTGCTTGTTCATGATAATACCCTGCAATACTGATGTGCCTGTAACATGACGTCACTGATGCCATCTTACAGGCAGTTCTTACAGGCAACTCTGGGGTCCAGATCGGACCCCAGAGTTAATATAGTAACAGTCGGCGGCACCCAAAAACGGCCACCCGATTGCGCCATTTAACGGGTTAAACAGTTATAGCCGTCAGCTCAGATCCTGAGCTGAACCGGCATTGGCTCTGCGTCCGATATATGGGACGCTGAGCGCTAAGTCACTGCACTCAGCGTCCGATATATCGGCCGCAGAGCAGGAAGGGGGTTAAAAGACTAAAAAATAAAACACAAACTATGTCAGTCACAGTCCTGTCTAACCAAGGCAACACTGCTTATACATTTACTGGAAAATAGGGAACCTTCTAAAAATCCATTTTACTGTTATTTTAAGTGTTTTTTTTTTTTATTTTAATGAAACGAAAAATAAAAATATATATTGATTTTAAAATTAGCCCAACATTTGCGGTGCAGCCCTTTCCGGTAAGACGAGAGTCACCAATATGGGAATTGACAGACTCCATTCATCTCTAATGGTGGCAGCCAAATGTGTAACAGAGAGAGTCCCAGAAGTCCCTCATGGTGCACGACAAGTGGCTTGAGAGGGTGACTGTTGGGCAGCGTTTACACGTGGCATTTACATTGGCTTTTCAAACACAATATTACAGTGTGACATTGTCTTGACAAATCATGAACGTGAATGCAATGTTAACCCCTTAATGACCGCCCTATCGGGATTCTACGGCAGTCATTAAGGGTACTTCTTCTGACGCGGCATGTCAGTAGAAGATTTCGGGACATCGGGTACCGAAAGTGTCGGTGTCTGGCTGTGATGTCACAGTACTCGGGGAAAAATTGGGCATGAAACTTTGCAGAGAATTTCATCATTTTAGTCATTATGAAAGTGTCATTTTTGGCTTCAATTTTGTTAAACCCATGTGAAAAACAAAAAGGTAGTTCTTTTAATAGAAGTTGAAGTTTCTATAGTGAGGTAATTTATGGGGTTTTACTTTTATTTAGGCCTTCAAAGTCACTTGGAAGCAGAGTTGTCCCTCAAAATGTGAGTTTTGGCGATTTTCATGACAATTTTGAAAAATTGCACCTAAAGTTCTAAGCCTCAAAACATTCTAGAAAAAGGAGAGGACAGATAAAATATCATTCTAACAGAAAGTAGACATTACGGAAATGTTAGTTATCTAGCTTTTGGGGTAGTTTTACTTCCTGTCTCGAATGCATTTTCAAACTTTGAAAATGAAGATTTTTTTCAGAAATTTTGCCAAATTTTCATTTTTTCCCCAGAATGAAACGCAAAACTTATCACTTTTACCATTATCATGAAGTACAATGTGTCTCGAAAAAACAATCTCAAAATCACCCGGATATGTTAAAGCCTCCGAAGTTATATCCAATTATCGTGAGACATGTCAGATTCGAGGGTTAACATTGTGTTTTGGAATGCAAATGTTGACAGCAATGTAATTAGGCAAATATCCTCTCTATGTGTGAACTCCTGAGTAAGCCTGAGTAAATTATCACCAACCCTGTGTGAAATCATAATCTGTATACAGGAAGCGCCCTCCAGTGGTGGCTGCAAGCACACAGGATTTTCAGTATTTTTTTTTTTAACTTGTTTTATTGAATAAACAGTCACAATAAAGAAAATTATTATGTTATGTCTTTACATGTCGTGTGTACACAAATTATTCAAACAGAAGAAAAGCATTTGAGAAACTCCATATTTTCCACCAGATATGAGGTACCGGTCTAGAATTCCTCACCCAGCAGACTTTCCTTCCTACTATATTGCTATATCTCCCCTCCAGTCCTTCCCTCCTCCCTCCTAAATATTAGTTAGCCTTTTAGTTGTGACGTAAATGTGTTTACAGAGTAAAGTGTGGCCGAGGAGTCACACCAGTGTCCCCATATCTTATTGAACTTATCCGGACAGCCCCTTCCTCTATATATCAGATCATGAAAGGGGAGGACTGAATTTTCTGCATGATGATAGAGAAGATGGTTGTGTTGCCATCCCTAAGTACCTCTCTGAGTTCCTCATCAACCACTCCCAACAAACATAACTCTGGCGTAAGTTGGACAGGGCTAGGAAGTACTCTGGTAAGCAATGATATTACCTCTTGGCAATATTCCTGAATGGTAGGGCACATCCACTCCATATGCCAAAAGTCTGCATAGAGCACAGAGCATCGCAAACATCCAGGGGTTTGTTTCCTACCCATTCTATACAATCTGGCAGGGTATAAATAACATTGAAAAAAACTTGTATTAGTTTGTTGTTAGCTGCTGGAGACACATACAAGGCAGACTCCTGACTTCTACTCCAGTATTCTGATTTTTCTCGCAAATTACGCCACCTCCACACTATGTGGACATGAACGGGGCATGGCCACTGGCAGGGGGTCCGCACGGCACTTTCCTGCCCTGTGCATGCACACTTTCTAAAATCCTGTGGACACAGCTGGATGTTTGCAGGTTTTATGCAAAACAATAGGTCGGACCTGTTAGCACAGCCGGCAGATACATCATGACATCTAAGCCTCATGATATATACGGGGCGGGGCGCCAGCGTATATTACATCTCCCCCTATATGGGGAAGGTTCTCTGCTCACGCAGGTTGCACAATATACAGAACCTGCTGTAGATCCCGGCACTGCTTGGAATAGGAAAGAACTGCTCTTAGCTATAACAAAACAGAATGGGTTGAAAAAAAATATTTTATATGTATCTATCTCTCTCGCTGACTGTCTCTCTGACCGTCTCTTTCAGTGACTGTCTATAGTAACCAATCACAGCTCATATTAATGACCTGCGGCAGAACAGCAACCAATCATGGCTCAGCTTCCAACTGCCACAGCAGCAGCAGACAATGGCTCCTGTATATGGTGGGTAATAAGTGGATTTTGGAAACCTGGGGGTGAAAATTCCGGCTCGAAACCGAGTCTATGACATTCTGTGGGTCATAGAGAGCGGCTGTGCAAAATTTGGTGAATATAAACACAATAGTGCAGATTCCTTTAGCGGACATACACACACATGCACTCAGCTTTATATATTAGATATAGGAGAGGGGGTTCCAGGTAATGTTATGATCCTGGTGGGCTGCAGGGACCAACTGCTTCTGTCTTGGGGTACAGCATGAATCATTACATAATTCCTAGATTGTAGCTTTTATAATAATGTGATTCTTTCTGTGTTCGTAAGTTTATAAATAGAAGAGATTTTACACTCAGATACCATATATACTTGTGTATAAATTGAGTTTTTCAGCACAAAAAATGTGCTGAAAAATCTCACCTCGGCTTACACACCAGTCAATAAAAAAAATAACTACATATTCACTCACCTTCAGGCGTCCCCGATGCTCGTACCGGGTCCTCTTCTGTATTCTCTCCGCTGTGACAGCCGGCAGAGACGCGTCCATTGGATCTGCGGGCCAGCGCATACTATGAAGCAGCCGCTGGTGACATTACAGTGGAAAGAAGACAGAAGAGGACCCGCGACGAGCATCGGGAAGCCGCTATACACTACTGGGGGTCTGGCTGGCTATACACTACTGGGGGTCTGGCTGGCTATACACTACTGGGGGTCTGGCTGGCTATACACTACTGGGGGTCTGGCTGGCTATATACTACAGGGGGGGGCTGTCTGGCTATATACTACAGGGGGGGGCTGTCTGGCTATATACTACAGGGGGGGGCTGTCTGGCTATATACTACAGGGGGGGGCTGTCTGGCTATATACTACAGGGGGGGGCTGTCTGGCTATATACTACAGGGGGGGGGCTGTCTGGCTACATGCTACGGGGGGGGGGCTGGCAGGCCATATACTACAGGGGGCTGGCAGGCCATATACTACAGGGGGCTGGCAGGCCATATACTACAGGGGGCTGGCAGGCCATATACTACAGGGGGCTGGCAGGCCATATACTACAGGGGGCTGGCAGGCCATATACTACAGGGGGCTGGCAGGCCATATACTACAGGGGGCTGGCAGGCCATATACTACAGGGGACTGGCAGGCCATATACTACAGGGGACTCACTGGCTATATACTACAGGGGGCTGACTGGCTATATACTACAGGAGGCTGGCAGGCTATATACTACAGGAGGCTGGCAGGCTATATACTACAGGAGGCTGACTGGCTATATACTAGTGGGGGCTGGCAGGCTATATACTACAGGGGGCTGGCAGGCCATATGCTATAGGGGGCTGGCAGGCCATATACTACAGGGGGCTGGCAGGCCATATACTACAGGCTGCTGGCAGGCTATAAACTACAGGGGACTGTATTTCCCACCCTCGGCTTATACTCAAGTCAATAGGTTTTCCCAGTTTTTGGTGGTAAAATTAGGGGCCTTGGCTTATACTCGGGTCAGCTTATACTAGAGTGTACACTGTATTAAAAATTAGATGTTACCTTGGATTTTTGTTTGTTTTATCAGATTTTTTTTTAGTTCTATCAGTTCTGGGGAAAGCTGGATGAGAATTGCTTTGGTGGCCATTGCAGCACCTCTAGAAGCTGTAGTTTTTCCTAGTGATGTAAAGGAGTGACTGCTCTTGTGTCCGTAGCAGTCAGGTTATTTGTTTGGGAAGTTGGTGTCCTCAGGCGGCCATATAGGCACTCACTCATCTTTCCAAGCTTTATAGGATATTATAACCGATATTGTGCTGTTATTTTAGATTTATAGATAGAAGCCTGGCGCGATTGCTGTGATATAATAAAGCGGCACACTGGTTTTCGCATCTGCGCTGGGGCCGTCCACGCTCGCCCCGGGTAGGCAGATTTATTGGACTCAGTGTTGGCAAACATCGCGCCGGGTTATTTTGTAACTTTCTGTGAGAAATGACACAACGGGCCGCTTCTCTGCTGGATGAAATAAAAGATTGCGAGGGCTACAAACAGCCCCCTTACTGCCACCTGCTACTCCCTGCCCTCCACCCCCCCTCCCCGGCCCCTCCACCGAGACACAAAACAAAACTAAAAGCAACAACAAAAGACCCCCAAAATCTTAAAGGAGCCATTCATCAGAGCCACAAAAGAGGGACGTAATACGTTATTATAATTAGTCTTGGGTGGTACAACTTGCTGCATTAACCCCTTCCCTGCTAGAGCACAGGCGGCTGTGCTCATTGACACCATATCCTGTGAGCAAACTCATCATAAGGTTGCACTCGCTCTCTAGGTGTGTAGCCCCCTATGGTGCAACCAGAATTGCTATGACGCTCACTGCATTGTGTTACAGAATATATTATACATTAACCCCATGCCATATGGACAATTCTCTCATCTATGAATTACACGAACAGCCCTAAAAGTAAGGCCGGGTCCCCAGGCAGACCTATTGTAGGGAGCACATTCAGTCCATAGAAGACCGCATGATGGGAATGAATGCTGCCCCAGGACCCAGCCTCATAGCCATACAGTCCCTATCCCCTAGGGCAGTGATGGCTAACCTATGGCACTAGTGCCAGAGGTAGCACTCAGAGCCCTTTCTGTGGGCACTCAGGCCATCACCAGAGATGAGTCCAGGTATCTTCCTACAGTCCCAGACAGCCCAGGACTTGCTGTGCACAGAGCTATATTAAAGTGACAGCTCAACCTGGGACTATTTTCTGCTTTATTGGTATCCTCAGGGTGATGGTATCAATGAAAACTGTGACATAGAAGGGAGTATAAATCACAAATTACATTTCTGTGTTGGCACTTTGTGATAAATAAGTGGGTCTTTGTTGTAGTTTGGGCACTCAGTCTCTAAAAGGTTCGCCATCACTGCCCTAGGGGGATCAGGGACCTGTAGCATCATCTATAACTATATCACCAGGAGTCTGCTGTCCTGGGGCAGTGGTCAGTTTACAGGTTTTATGACTGAATACAGCCATGTGAATGGGGCCTTACAGTGACATACAACCTACCTGAGATTTTAATGCAACTGTTTTATGAGAAACATAAAAAGTTGCCAGATCCTACAATAAATATAGCTGCCACATGCTAATGGTCCACGTCACATTGACTTTCGTCAGTCTAGTGTGAATGACACTCTTATAATGACATTGATGCGAGCTGGGAATCGCCTGACACCCTCCACTGATACACTGTAACAGACTTCCAGCACTGGAGAGAGATTTGCGCAGCTGGATGTCTTGCAGTGGATTGGCGAGACTGGATACTGTTACACTCTTTAAGGACAAGTCATCGATTAATAAATCTCCCCCCAAGAAAAGCGCGGTATTGTGCAATGTGTCATTCGGAGTCTATGAGGAGAGTTCACTAGAGGACAAAGCAATTATCTGCCTGTAAAACACAACAATAAAACATAACTTATCACTCACAAGTCCAGCCCATGATCTTCTATGATGTTTCAGAAGGGTTTTTTTTCCGTGCTTGTTCACACAGCTGTGATACAGATCCTGTTGGTATCTGAAATCTGATAAATATGTTGAATATGTTTAGATACTTGCATGGTGCGTCCTGCAATACCCTCAGATCCCAGTGCGAACATTCCCCTACTCCCAGGCCCACATAGAGCGAATACATTGTGACATTATAGGATTTCCTACTAATGACACTTATTCACAGGACACAGAATAGGTGAGTGACCTTTTTGGGATTTAACCTTATCCTAGAAGTTCCATAGAGAAGAGCGCAACGTGGGCTGAGTATGCACACCCCCAGCCTTTACCTGGGGTACCTGTGGCTGCCATTCTCATGATTGCTGGGGGTCCCAGTGTTGGACCCTTCACAATCAGACACTTATCCACTGTCCTGTAAATGAGACATATGGGGAAAACCCACTTTGAAAGAGGAGAAAACCATAAAAATCCAACAATTATCCCCTACTGAAAAAGGCTTGCGTCTGGCAAGCAAACAAGGGTTCACTTTATGTTCCCATTCACACTGTAGTCAATGAGATAATGTCCCTGGGCTATGTGACATCTGGCAGGGAAGCTTATGACAGTACAACAATTTACCCCTCTATTTTTGGGAAAAGTGCAACAAGTGAAGATGCAAAAAATTAAAGCAATGGCTATGGAGGAGTTCTCACTTTCAGATTTTTAAATGCAAATTCTAGTGTCCCACCCAGGAGTGGATTCAAAATAGAGGGGGAGTAGCACCCCAACTCAGAGGGGGCGCAGGCAATAGTTTAGAAGGGGTCGCTTCAACATTTGTGCGACTTTGCAGACAAGAGTCTCAAAAAAACAACTAACACACCGTAGCCGAGTGTGTGCATCTCTCTCCATAGAGATACACGGTGCAGAGCACCGTAAAACGAGAAAGGGTAGGACATGTCCGATCTTTTCCCCGTTTACGGAGGAAATATGGTTCCTCCTCCATTTCAGCTGCATGATTTTACCCACCGTTCCTGGTTAAATTTTACCCTTATTTTACATTTCCAGTATTACACTTCTTAACTACCTCTTATGTTTAATATCTGATTATGTTGTATTAATTCTGCAATTTTACAATTTTATATTTATTTACTTATCATTGTACCGATTATATATGAAATATTGTTGAATGCATTTATTCTGCGTCTATTTTCATCAGTCCTTCTGTGACCATTTTAAATATCTATTATGAATTTTATGAGACGCTAAATCAAGGTCTCATTCTAGGTCTTTTATATTATTATGATCATCCTGAAATTGGAAAACTATCTTTTCTTGACATAAATGTATAATTATTGAAATGTTTTTTGACTTAACCCCTTAAGGACGCAGGGTATTTTCGCTCATTTTCCGCTCTTCATCTTCAAAAATCCATAACTTTTCATTTTTCCGTGTACAGAGCTGTGTGAGGGCTTATTTTGTGTGTAACAAATTTTACTTTCCCGTAATGTTATTTATTATTCCCTGCCATGTAGTGGGAAGCTGGAAAAAAATTGAAAAAAACAAAACAAAAAACGCATGTGCGTCACTTTCTTGTGGGCTCGGTTTGTTACGACTTTCATTCTTCGCTCAAAATAACACCTCTACTTTATTCTTTGCTTCGGTACGATCGCGGTGATTTAAAAATTTATACAGGTTATACAGGTTATACAAATTTATACAGGTTTTATTGCATTTTTAAACATTTTCAAAAATGAAACGAATGTGTACAAAAAAAGAAAAAAAAATTTGCCATCTTCTGACGCTAATAACTCTTTTAATACTTCGGTGTACGGAGCTGGGCGAGGTGTCATTTTTTGCGAAATCAGCTGAGGTTTTAATTGCTATCATTTTGAGGACTGTGCGAAATTTTGATCATTTTTTATGTCATGTAAAAAGGTGTAAAAGTCGTGTTTCGGACATTTGGGCGCCATTTGCCATTCCGGAGGTCATCGCCGGCAATAACCGTTTTTATATTTTGATAGATCAGACATTTTGGGATGCGGCGATACCTAATGTGTCTGTGATTTTTACTGTTTATTATGTTTTATATCAGTTCTAGGGAAAGGGGGGGGGGGTGATTTGAACTTTTAATATTTTATAAATTTTTTACCTTTTTTTTCCCTTTTTTATTTTCACTATTTCTTGGACCCTCTAAGGTACATTAACCCTAGATCAGTGATGGCAAACCTATGGCACGGGTGCCAGAGGCGGCACTCAAAGCCCTTTCTGTGGGCATCCGGGCCATGGCCCCAGCACACCAGACAGAACTCAAAGAATCTTCCTGTAGTTCCAAGCAACTTGCTGCTTTCAGTCATATTTTGATACTTACTCCGCTACATGGGACTGTCGGAAGTGGGAGAATGAGTAGACAGGGCCAAATTATCTTTAGAGGACCTCCTGTTGGCCCCACAATATTCTCTGTACAGAAGGACCCTGGAAAGAAGCTAAAATGATGAAAATTCTCCATCTTTCTACTGTGTTGCAGTCCTCAGGAGGCCTATATGATTGAAAGTTGTTGAACAGGGAGCAATAAGTTACTGCTTTAATTTTTGGTTGGCACCTCGTGATAAATAAGGGGGGGTTTGGGTTGCAGTTTGGGCACTCGGCCGCTAAAAGGTTCGCCAACACTGCCCTAGATGGTCTGATTGTTCCTACCATATACTGCAATACAACTGTATTGCAGTACAGGCAGTCCCCGGGTTACATACAAGATAGGGTCCAGAGGTTTGTTCTTAAGTTGAATTTGTATGCAAGTTGAAACTGTATATTTTATAATTGTAGATCCAGACAAAAAAAAATTTTGGCCCCCTGTGACAATTGAAGTTTAAACAATTTTTGCTGTAATGGGACCAATAAAGCTTCACCTTAAAGCTGATTATTGCAATCTGGGACTATAGTAAAGCATTCAGAAAGCTTCACCAGAGGTCAGAGGGGTCTGTCTGTAACTATGGGTTGCCTGCAAGTTGGGTGTCCTTAAGTAGGGGACTGCCTGTATATGCCATTTTTGCACATGATTCATTACAATGAGTCACCGGTTCATTGTAACGAATCTTCAGAAGCCACTCAGCCTTGGGTCTTACGAAGACCCGAGGCTACCATGGCAACCGATCGCCGCCCCCCCCCTCCCCCAGGCGGGAAACAACAGGTGGACACCCGCGATTGGTGCAAGCACCGACCACGGGTGTTAGCGATGGGTCTTTGCTGGGACATGCAGCAAAGCCCATCTCTGTATGGAGAGGGATCAGCCCGTGAGCCCTCTTCATACACCCTTCATAGCTCCGTGGCGGATATATCCACCACGGAGCGTGAAGGGGTTAAAGGACATCTACCACCAGATTGTGGATTACACCTGACTGTTTAAGGATGGTACCCCTAGACTGGGGGTTGACGTTATAAGATGCAAAGGGGTAAACGTTTGGGTACTTTTGCACTTTAATAACTGTGATTTTGTAACGTTTTACCTTTTGTATTTTATAGTTAATTTCAAGTCACAGCAGGTGGAATGGTGGTAGATTTGACATGGTGCTTGCTCGGTTGGCCGACTTCCCAGCTGGGAGTCCAGCTGGGCATAAAACTTCCAGAGCTCAAAAATGTGTGATTCTATCCCAAGTGCCTGATATGGAATATTACGGGTTAATATATAAAATAAATAAAGCTGTGACCTAATTTTCCACCCAGCAAGAAGTGTCTGTCATATTTTGGAAGTGACTTATATAGTTAAAGGGGTATTCTCGCCTGGGCAGTCACATTCAGTTCACTAATCTTCCATTTATAAACATTTCTTCAATTGGATGTTATTAAAAAAAATGTTCCTGTGTGAAGATAATTTCTCATAAATGTAGTCATTCTGTCCCTTAGAAATGAGATGGCTTCCTCGGTTACGACCACGTCACACTCTGGCAGCAGTAGCCAGACATGAGCTATTGAGTCCTGTCTGACCTCCTGGATTCAGCATTCATTGCCACAGGACGGCTGTGCGACATGTAATAACTCCCGGACATTTCATATACAAAAACCTTTTGTTTCTTTGTGCAATCCCTCCAGCAGACGTGGCCGTATCCGAGGAAGCCATCTCGTTTCTAAGGGACAACTTGACTATATTTATGAGAAATTATCTTCACACAGGAACATATTTTTTAATAACATCTAATTGAAGAAATGTTTATATATGGCAGATTTATCAAACTGAATGTGAATGCCCAGACGAGAATACCCCTTTAAAGTTCTCCTGCTCCTGGCCGGGGAACTAGGGGAGAGCACACGCCATGCTCTCTCCACACCCCGCCTGTGACGTCACGGCCCAATCCTAGTTCCCCGACCTGCAGTAAGAGGAGGCTTGAGGAGGAAATGTGTTAATATATTAAAGTCTGTGGAATCCGAGAGGCACCGCCTGCCTGACCGTCTCCGGCACTTTTACAAATTTATTATTTAGGCAATAAAGAAGCTAAAATACATGTAAAACACGGTCCCCCATCCCCTAGACGTAACGAGCAACCTATTTAGACTCTAATAAATCTCGTAGTAATCTGGTAGTAGATGTCCTTTAAGCACAATTTTACTTACTCCCAGCAGTCAGTGTGTATCACTATTTGCTCTTTTTCCCCTCCCTGTACATGATCCTGATGAAGAGGGGAGGGAATACTCAAGGAAATACTCCCTCGAAAAGCGCCATCCGTTTTACGACTTCCATTTGAAAAAAAAAACCTATTGTTCTATATGATGTGGCGCCTAAGATGCTGCTTTAGCATTTGAGACTTTTGTGCGACTTTTCAGACAAATGTCTCATTTATAAACCACAACGATAAATCAGGCTCAAGACCTTAAAGCAAATAAACCTCATAAAAACAAAGAAACCTACAAATAGGTGATGGGGGGGGGGGGGCATAATTAGCAGCCTGAAGCGCCGGACATCTTGTCCCCGCTTTTCATGCTTCTAATTAGAAGTTTGTTTTCTAGGTGATCCCGGGGTGTCAAGAATAGCGACGGACAGTGACAGATTAAGATGAAAAGGAGCGGGGGTGAGTATTTGTATATTTTTATAGACTATACTGGTTACCTATCACATGATGCCTTCATATGTTCAGCTTTTCAGATGCAGTTTAAACCCAACAACAGGGGTGGATCATAATGAATGAGAACATCCTTTTTTTCGCTCCACTCCTGGTTCTGACATCAAAAACTACATCATAAAAACTGAATGTGTGAACGCAGCCTGACTGGAAACACATATGTGATCAGGCCCTGCCGCCGGGTGCTTGCATTGTGAGCGCCACGTGTGATCGCACACTCAAAGTGGTCACAGAACCAATGTTATATAATGTATGAGATCCTCTTTGGTTACTTAGGACCCATTTCTGGAGCACATATAAGTTATCACAATTGAATACAATTCTTGTGAGATTTCTCCTTCTTACCTACTGCTAACAGAGCACTGGACAATCCCTTAAAATAGCTGAACTTGTATCTGTAATAAAAAGATAAGATAGGGAGCAGTAAATGCACTCATGTCTGATAACACCGCTTCTATAATAATTGATCATCTTGGGGGTTCCCTGCTCTCCACTATTTGCTGGCATTTATTATTGCAGACATTCGCCCCCTCGGGCTGTCAGACCTGGTGGTCACTGCAGATGCTGAACCTTGTAACCTTTAATTACGGACATCACTGACCTTGTGACTGCCACACACTTCCATCACATTCAGCTATAAATGAGAGGTTTGTAGGTTACCTTACTGTCCTCTACAGCAATATTTGTAGGGGACAGGACTCTGCACAGGGACATCTGCTTTGTGTTGTTCACCATGTACTCGGATATACTAGGGCTTATTCACATGATCAATTTTCTTTTGCATCAGTTATTGTAAACCAAACTCAGGAGGGGACTGAAAACACAGCACAGGTGCATATCTTTCCATCACACCTTGTCTCTGTGTAGTTCCAAACCACTACCATATGACAAAGCTTACACTCCAGTCACATCCAGAGCTGCATTCAAATCGATATTGATCATTCTATGGAATTAGCAGGGCACAAGGCTGTACAGGAGATCTTACAGCAGAGAATCTGCAGAACAAATTAGCTATAAATCCCATACAAGTGTATGCAGCTCTGGTTGTGACTGGAGTCTAATACACGATCACACCTCAACTGATTAGTTAGAGAGATTGTCCACTTTCAGCAAACAAATGTTATTATGAATCAGGCCGGGGTGATGGACACACGGCTCTGGATTGTAAGGGCGCTGTCCCACGTTGCGTTCGCAAACGCAGACGCAGACAAAACCGCGCCCACCGGGGCGGTCCGTGGTCCGATCGCAACGGCGTTTCTATGGAAACGCCTGCGATCGGGAACGAGCCACCGGTGTTTTGCATTGCAATCGGATGCAATCGGACCGCCCCGGTGGGCGCGGTTTTGTCTGCGTCTGCGTTTGAGAACGCAACGTGGGACAGCGCCCTAAAGGTTCATGTCGTGGCCATCAGCAGCTCATGATCACTGTCCAGCAGAACCGATGGTGACAATCACTGCCAGCTCCTGCAGGGCGGCGCACAATCACCAGGACATAACTGTACATCCAGTAGGATCATGTGTAAGGTACAGGAATTTGAAAAATTCTATATAAGGGCTCAGCCAGAGCCATCCTATCCAGTGTGATACAGTCTGCTGAGCCGTGTATCTAATCCTATCCTGTGCGATACAGTCTGCTGAGCCGTGTATCTAATCCTATCCTGTGCGATACAGTCTGCGATCGGGAACGAGCCGTCGGTGTTTTGCGACCGGTGGGCGCGACTTTGTCTGCGTTTGCAAGCGCAGACAAAGCGCCCTGTGTGGCGCCGGCCTAAGAGTGATGCCACACATGGCATTTTGAAAAGTTTTTGGTCAGTTCTTAAGCAATCCGTTAAAAAAACCGCATGCGGTTTTTTAAAATGCATCCGTTTTTGACAGGTTTTCCTAATTTGCGCAATAAAAAACGGACAAAAACGGATGCGTTTTCAAAAACCGCATGCGGTTTTTAACGGCCTGCTTAAAAACGGACCAAAAACGGTTTCAAAACACCATGTGTGGCATCACCCTAAAAATGGACCAAAAAGGGAACAAAAACGCCATGTGTGGCATCACCCTAAAAATGGACCAAAAAGGGAACAAAAACGCCATGTGTGGCATCACCCTTAAGTGTGAACAAGAACGGTTCAGTTAAAGCTTCAGAGAAAAAGAAACAGTGTGAATAAACCTTACAGAGGGAATGTGGTTCCCTATTTCTTTAGGTTGTGTTCACACTGGAGGAATCTTTAGTAAAGCTGTGCAGATTGTTCTGAAGATTTGGTAGAATCGGTGGTAGTTTTGGGGTAACTCTGTAATCTGCACACTTGCTCTAGTTGTGTGTGACCCCCGCTCTCGCCTTGTACTACATGTTACATTTTCTGAGGGGTTAGTGTCAGTGTTTGCAGGGTGTGAGGGGGTTAATTCGGTCTCCCCAGGTTTGGAGCCTTCTGTAAATAAGCTGTTCCCGTCTCCTGGTGTCTTGGTATATTTGTCTTTCTATCATTTTGGATCTGTGTCTGTGTAAATAAATGCCCCCCTCCTCCCTCTGCTCTATGGTTGGGTGCAATCTACCCAGAGCGGCCCCATGTGAGGCCGCAGCCTTCAGGGCCATGTGGAACAGTTCTGCAGCGGGCTGGTCATCCCCAATTGTTTATATAGAAGCTGGCAGGCCTCAGATGAAGACCTCCCTCAGTTTGTTAAGGTTCCTGTCTGCCTCTCATCCCTCCACCAGCCCAAGGGCGAGACGTTCACACACGTTCCTGCAAACTGTGCCAGATGGGGCTAATCTCCAGTGATAAACATATCCTGCACCCACATCACAGTCTGCACCCCAAAATTAGGAGCCATCAGTAAATCATTCCAACATATGAGCCATCCCTAAATACATGACCTCAAAGGTAATATAATCAGAGGATGCAGGTATAACCCAATCCACCCAAAAGCAGAGTACATTGTCTGTACTGATACACTGTAACAAACCGTTATCAAAGCAATGTATGCATGTGATAGACATGGCTGCCTCAGTACCACTGGCGACCAACAGGGGGCAGACTGTATACAGGTCTGATGTGGTGTCTCTAAGACTGGTAGCAGTGGGTCCTATTTCCTATCTGTTCTTCAAGCCTCAGAGTGATGTCACACATGGCATTTTTTGGGTCGTTTTTAGTTTCGTTTTAGTGCGTTTTCAGATCGTAAAAACGCATGCGTTTTTGTCAGTTTTTAATTGCGCAAATTCGGAAAACCGGACAAAAGCGCATGCGTTTTTTACTATCTGAAAATGCACTAAAAACGCTATGTGTGACATCACCCTCAGTCTTTTTATGAACATCTCAAGAAATCTGTGAAGCTGCGAACCTGGAGACTTATGATCTTCACAGGGATATATACAGTACAACCTCTCATGTATGTACTAGTATATGTGGCAGGCACAGTACAACCTCTCATGTATGTACTAGTATATGTGGCAGGCACAGTACAACCTCTCATGTATGTACTAGTATATGTGGCAGGCACAGTACAACCTCTCATGTATGTACTAGTATATGTGGCAGGCACAGTACAACCTCTCATGTATGTACTAGTATATGTGGCAGGCACAGTACAACCTCTCATGTATGTACTAGTATATGTGGCAGGCACAGTACAACCTCTCATGTATGTACTAGTATATGTGGCAGGCACAGTACAACCTCTCATGTATGTACTAGTATATGTGGCAGGCACAGTACAACCTCTCATGTATGTACTAGTATATGTGGCAGGCACAGTACAACCTCTCATGTATGTACTAGTATATGTGGCAGGCACAGTACAACCTCTCATGTATGTACTAGTATATGTGACAGGCACAGTACAACCTCTCATGTATGTACTAGTATATGTGGCAGGCACAGTACAACCTCTCATGTATGTACTAGTATATGTGGCAGGCACAGTACAACCTCTCATGTATGTACTAGTATATGTGGCAGGCACAGTACAACCTCTCATGTATGTACTAGTATATGTGGCAGGCACAGTACAACCTCTCATGTATGTACTAGTATATGTGGCAGGCACAGTACAACCTCTCATGTATGTACTAGTATATGTGGCAGGCACAGTACAACCTCTCATGTATGTACTAGTATATGTGGCAGGCACAGTACAACCTCTCATGTATGTACTAGTATATGTGGCAGGCACAGTACAACCTCTCATGTATGTAGTAGGATATGTGACAGGTACAGTACAACCTCTCATGTATGTACTAGGATATGTGGCAGGCACAGTACAACCTCTCATGTATGTACTAGTATATGTGGCAAGCACAGTACAACCTCTCATGTATGTACTAGTATATGTGGCAGGCACAGTACAACCTCTCATGTATGTACTAGTATATGTGACAGGTACAGTACAACCTCTCATGTATGTACTAGTATATGTGGCAGGCACAGCACAACCTCTCATGTATGTACTAGTATATGTGACAGGTACAGTACAACCTCTCATGTATGTACTAGTATATGTGGCAGGCACAGCACAACCTCTCATGTATGTACTAGTATATGTGACAGGTACAGTACAACCTCTCATGTATGTACTAGTATATGTGACAGGTACAGTACAACCTCTCATGTATGTACTAGTATATGTGGCAAGCACAGTACAACCTCTCATGTATGTACTAGTATATGTGGCAGGCACAGTACAACCTCTCATGTATGTACTAGTATATGTGGCAGGCACAGTACAACCTCTCATGTATGTACTAGTATATGTGGCAGGCACAGTACAACCTCTCATGTATGTACTAGTATATGTGACAGGTACAGTACAACCTCTCATGTATGTACTAGTATATGTGACAGGTACAGTACAACTTCTCATGTATGTACTAGGATATGTGGCAGGCACAGTACAACCTCTCATGTATGTACTAGTATATGTGACAGGTACAGTACAACCTCTCATGTATGTACTAGTATATGTGACAGGTACAGTACAACTTCTCATGTATGTACTAGGATATGTGGCAGGCACAGTACAACCTCTCATGTATGTACTAGTATATGTGACAGGTACAGTACAACTTCTCATGTATGTACTAGTATATGTGGCAGGCACAGTACAACCTCTCATGTATGTACTAGTATATGTGGCAGGCACAGTACAACCTCTCATGTATGTACTAGTATATGTGACAGGTACAGTACAACCTCTCATGTATGTACTAGTATATGTGACAGGTACAGTACAACTTCTCATGTATGTACTAGGATATGTGGCAGGCACAGTACAACCTCTCATGTATGTACTAGTATATGTGACAGGTACAGTACAACCTCTCATGTATGTACTAGTATATGTGACAGGTACAGTACAACTTCTCATGTATGTACTAGGATATGTGGCAGGCACAGTACAACCTCTCATGTATGTACTAGTATATGTGACAGGTACAGTACAACCTCTCATGTATGTACTAGGATATGTGGCAGGCACAGCACAACCTCTCATGTATGTACTAGTATATGTGACAGGTACAGTACAACCTCTCATGTATGTACTAGTATATGTGACAGGTACAGTACAACCTCTCATGGATCCAACCTCTCATGGATGTACTAGGATGTGTAGCAGACACAGTACAACCCCTCATGTATGTACTAGGGCAGTGATGGCTAACCTATGGCACTGGTGCCAGAGGCGGCACTCAGTCCATCACCAGAAATGACTCCAGGTATCTTCCTACAGTCCCAGACAGCCCAGGACCTGCTGTGCACAGAGCTATAGTGACAGCTCTACCTGGCACTATTTTCTGCTTTATTGGTGTCCTCGGGGTGCTGGTATCAATGAAAACTGTGACAGAGAAGGGAGTATAAATCACAAATTAAATTTTTGTGTTGGCACTTTGCGTTAAATAAGCGGGTCTTTGTTGTAGTTTGGGCACTTGGTCTCTAAAAGGTTTGCCATCACTGTACTAGGGTATTTGGCAGTAGTGCAATCTCTCATGTATGTACTAGGATGTGCGTCAGGCACAGCACAACCTCTCATGTATGTACTAGGATGTGTGACAGGTACAGTACAACCTCTCATGTATGTACTAGGATATGTGGCAGGCACAGCACAACCTCTCATGTATGTACTAGGATGTGTGACAGGTACAGTACAACCTCTCATGTATGTACTAGGACAGTGGTGGCGAACCTATGGCACGGGTGCCAGGGGTGGCACTCAGAGCCCTCTCTTTGGGCACATATGCCCTCATCCCAACACAGTTTGCTAAACTCTGCAAGACCTCTTGCAGTCTCAGGCAGCCCAGGACCCTGGAAGGAAGCTACAATGATAATCCGAACTTTTTTTTAATTAACTGATCTAGCAAGCTCTGTTTTAGCACTGCGTAATCTGTGAGCACTATATAAATAAAGGAATTATTATTATTACTGTATTGGTGTCCTCAGGTGACAGAGTAGGGACAAGTTGCTGCCTAAATTGTCGCATTGGCACTTTGTGAAAAATATGTTGGCTTTGGTTGTAGTTTGGGCATTCGGTGTCTCAAAGGTTTGCCATCACTGTCCTAGTACATACATGAGAGGTTGTGCTGTGCCTGCCACATATCCTAGTACAGTGGTGGCGAACCTTTTAGTGAATGAGTGCCCAAACTACAACCAAGACCCACTTATTTATCGCATAGTGCCAACACAGAAATTTAATTTGTGATTTATACACTCTGTCACAGCTTTCATTGATATCAGCCTCCTAAGGACACTAATAAAGCAGAAATCAGAAGAAATTTGGATGATCATTGCAGCTTCCCTCCAGGATCCCATAAACGGGAAGAATTGTCAGGGCCAGAGCAGGAGTTACAATGATAATCCACATCTGTCCACACCTTCCCACTCCTCCAGTAGTCCCAGGTAGCGCTTCCACGTTAAAATAGCTTTGTGACAGGAAGTCCTGGGCTGTCTGGGATTGTAGGAAGATACCTGGAGTCCTCTCTGGTGACGGCCCGGGTGCCCACAGAAAAAGCTCCGAGTGCCACCTCTGGCACCTGTGCCATAGGTTCGCCACCACTGTACTAGGGTATGTGGCAGGCACAGTACAACCTCACATGTATGTACTAGGGTATGTGGCAGGCACAGTACAACCTCACATGTATGTACTAGGGCAGTGATGGCGAACCTTTTAGCGACCAAGTGCCCAAACTGCAAACCCACATCCCCTTCATTTATCGCAAGGTGCCAACCAAAATTAGAGCAGGATCTTATTGCTTCCTGTTCTTCAACAACGTTCAATCTTACTGGCCTCCTGAGGACACCAACACAGTAGAAAGAAGGAGGAAAAATTTGCATCATTGTAGCTTCTTTCCAGTCTCCCTCTGTATCTGTACAGTGAATAATGGGGCCAGCAGGAGGTCCTTCGGAGATAATTCGGCCCTGTCTACAAATTCTCCCTCTTCCTACAGTCTCAAGTAGCCAAGTAAGTCACTTTAAAATATGACTGAAAGCAGCATCTTTTAAGTTGCTTGGAACTACAGGAAGATTCTTTGAGTCCTGTCTGGTGTGCTGGAGCGATTGCCTGGGTGCCCACAGAAAGAGCTTGGAGTGTCGCCTCTGGCACCCGTGCCATAGGTTCGCCACCACTGTACTAGGGTATGTGGCAGGCACAGTACAACCTCACATGTATGTACTAGGGTATGTGGCAGGCACAGTACAACTTCTAGTGTGTATACAGCACACAGTACCACTCCTCTTGCACTCGCTGGCGTGTCCGGAGACGTGTACTTGCAGTGTGGGAGCAGTGTGGGTGGCGGGGAACGTGCGCAGGTCAGCAGAGTTTAACCACTAATGCCAACCCCATCTTCTGGAATAAAAATAGGAGCCATTCCCCAGACGCTTCACAGGCTGAGCCAAAAATACAAGCACAAATCATCGGCTCCAGATCCGAGCCCTGGCCCAGGAAAGCCTTTCTTATGTTGTGTCTCGTGCGGCGCAGCCAAGTCATCGGGTCAGAACCGCACAACAATCAGAAAATACTTCTCCCATGTCGTACAGAAGACAGTATCACACAAAAAGATCAGATACAGTATCTCAGAAGACAGTATCGCACATGACAGGTTTAGATACACAGCAGAGACTATAAGGCCCTGTGGTTACATGTTGAGGTAACATTGCATTTCCATCGCGTTTGCTAAAGATGTGGGGGAAGGGTTAAGGGCAATTACCACTTGATGCCACATTCACACGGTGCTTTTTGTGTTTTGAGATGCATGGGCTTCCACCATAATGACTTTTTGAGGTAACAAATGGAAACGCAATGTTACCTCAGCCAGTTGGAGCTTTTGGATTGCGTCTCAAAATGGCCAAATCAAGTGTACAGTGTGAACACAACCTTAGATATCAGATTGCGCCTACTTGCTGTTGTTTCTGTCCGTGTACTATGAGGGCGCGTTCATGCGTTGCGTTTTGACCTTCATTTTCATTGCGTTTGAAACGCATTACAACAGCTGAGGAGGGGTGATTTGTCTAATTACATTACTGTTAACATTTCCGTTTACAAAACGCATCATAAACGTAAACGGTAATGTAATTAGGCAAATTACCTCTCATCAGCTGTTGTAATGCGTTTCAAACGCAATTAAACCGCAACGTGTGAACGCACCCTGAGGGTTTGCAGATGACAAATTGACACATTTTGGGGGGGGGGGGGGGATTTATCATTGAGTGTTTTGTCTATGTTTGGCGTTGTTAAATTAAATCTTTTTATAATATAATTAAATAAATAAATAAAATAAAAGTCCCATAATCTCCCCAGTAACACATAAAATGCAAATAAAGTATATAAAACACAAAACACGTACATATTTGGTATCACCGCGTCCGTATTAATCTGTACAATAAATCTAAATCAATATTCCCATAATATACAATTTTTCATCAAACACCATCACAAAAAATGTTCTAAAAAGTGATCAAAAAAAGTTACGTTACCTAATATGATACGACTGAAAAGAACAACTGTTTTCGCAAAAAATAAGCCCTCAACCAGATCTGACAACAGAAAAATACAGAAGTTATGGCCCTGAAAAGTTGTCAATAGTAAAAACAATGCGATTTTCTCCAATATTGGTTTTGCTCAGGAAAATTGAGCAAAATAAGAAAAACTATATAAATGAGGTATCACCGCAATCGTAGTGAACCAGAGAATAAAGATAAAATATTATTTTTCCGTTACGGTGAGCGGGGCGGGGGGGGGGGGGAATGCTCACAATCCAAAATAAAAATTGATGATTTTGTTTGTGTCCCCCTTGAAATAGTTAATAAAATCTCATGAATAAGCTTTAGACTCCCAAAATAAATTATATCTCATCCCATAAAAAATAAGCCCTCATATGATCGCATTACCAAAAAAAATAAAAATTTATAGGTCGTACAATGTGACAATACAAATTTGCTGTGAATGGCGCCTCCATTCATTCTATGCTCGGCCGTGCGCCTGTACAGCAGTTTACCACCACATATGGGGTATCAGTACACTCGGGAGGAATTGGGCATCAAGCGTTGCAGTGCGTTTCATCATTTAATTTATTCTGAAAATGTCAGTTTTGGCCTAAATGAATGTATTTCCAAAAAAATTCCATAGTTTCTAAATCGCAGGTCCATATTTTTTAACCCATGTGAAACACTTAAAGGGTTAATGGACTTAATAGAAGTTGTTTTACATACCCTGAGGGGTGAAGTTTCTATAGTGGGGTAATTTATGGGGTTTTACTATTATTTAGGCCTCTCAAAGTCACTTGAAAGCTGAGTTGTCCCTCAAAATGTGAGTTATGGCAATTTTCATGAAAATAAGAAAAATCGCACCTAAAGTTCTGCACCTCATAACATCCTAGAAAAATGACCGGAAGCATAAAATATCATCCCAACATAAAGCAGATATTCTGTAAATGTTAATTATCAAACTTTTTGGGTAGTTTTACTTCCTGTCTGGAAACCAGAACATTTCAAACTTGGAAAATGAAGAATTTTTACAAACTTTTGCCAAATTTTCACTTTTTTTCAGAACGAAACGCAAAACTTATCACTTAAATTTTATAACTAACATGAAGTACAATGTGTCACGAGAAAACATTCTCAAAATCACCAGGATATGTTAAAGCGTTCCGAAGTTATAACCAATTATCGTGAGACTTGTCAGATTTGAAAAATCGAGTCTGGTCATTGAGCTGAAAACTAGTGTCGGTGATAAGGGGTTAAAGGGATGGATCCTGTTTCATACAGACCACACCCACTTGTCAACCTTTAGGAGGGTTAATGATCAAACTTGTGCAAAATCATTGATGAATATGGCTGACAGCGCTGATAACTTTCCCGGTGTTCCCCGGTGCCTTTGAGCAGGGCCCAGACAGGGTCATGGATTTGTTGAGGCTGGGATAAGGCTAGTAGGGAAGGAGGGACAAGAAGCTTCATTGCCTCAGATTATTGCTCCTTTGAATATCAATAACACTGGAGCAGCCCAGTCAGAGGACATGTACACATACTATCCCCTCATAACTGCCACAGCACTCACCTCCCTCCCCGACCACAGACTACAGTAAGAACGGTCCTCCCCTGCGCTGCTTATATAGAACACCTCTCGCCCCGCCCCCGGAGCGTTTCCAGCGGAGGTTTTCCTCACAGTTCAGTCTTCTCACTGTCAATGACGTCCCCGCCAAAAGTTATGTCACTGATTGGCAATTGCAACTGTCAATCAGCTCATAAGCGTCTCCTATTGCTTACTTTAGTACAGCGGGATTTTCCCTATTGGCTGGAATCTACGCAGGGGGCGTGACCAGCTACGGATTTACGATTCTGGTCCCTGTAGTTCATAATGTGTTATTGTAATCACACAGGGCGGAGCGAAGACTACTATTCCCATCATTCCTCACTGCTGGCTGACCCCACAAGTGATATCTGTCAGTCATGAGGGAGAAGACAAGTGACGAGGAAGTGTGTCATGTCTGCCAGCATCCTGTATCTCCTACCCGGGCAGTGCGGTGCTGAGCCGTGTATCTAATCCTATCACGTGTCATTCTGTCTGCTGAAATTCGTATCTCATCTTATAATGTGTGATATCCTGCCTGCTGTATCTAACCCCACGAGTGATACTGTCTGCTGAGCTTTGTATCTAAAACTCCTGTGTGATACTGTCTGCTGAGCTGTGTATCTAATCCTATCCTGTGTGATACTGTCTGCTGAGCTTTGTATCTAAAACTCCTGTGTGATACTGTCTGCTGAGCTGCGTATCTAATCTTATCTTGTGTGATACTGTCTGCTGAGCTGTGTATCTAATCCTATCCTGTGTGATACTGTCTGCTGAGCTGTGTATCTAATCCTGTCCTGTGTGATACTGTCTGCTGAGCTGTGTATCTAATCCTATCCTGTGTGATACTGTCTGCTGAGCTGTGTATATAATCCTATCCTGTGTGATACTGTCTGCTGAGCTGTGTATCTAATCCTTTCCTATGTGATACTGTCTGCTGAGCCGTGTATCTAATTCTACCCTGTGTGATACAGTCTGCTGAGCTGTGTATCTAATCCCATCATGTGTGATACAGTCTGCTGAGCCGTGTATCTAATTCTACCGTGTGTGATACTGTCTGCTGAGCTGTGTATCTGATCCTTCCCTGTGTGATACTGTCTGCTGAGCTGTGTATCTGATCCTTCCCTGTGTGATACTGTCTGCTGAGCTGTGTATCTGATCCTTCCCTGTGTGATACTGTCTGCTGAGCTGTGTATCTGATCCTTCCCTGTGTGATACTGTCTGCTGAGCTTTGTATCTAATCCTCTCCTGTGTGATACTGTTTGAGGAGCTGTGTATCTAAGCTTATCAATGTGATACTGTTGTTGATGTATCTAAGCTCATAGTGACATATGATAGGTGCATGGCTCCATCAGTGAAGGGTTACTGCTGCCCTCCCCCGGTCTATTATGTGATACTCTGTAGCCCCCGGGCTCAGATACGCCGCTCTCTTGTATACACACTCAGGCATTGATAGATATAGTCTAAACACAGACGTCCTGGTATATACAATGCACAGAACCGGCCTCACACCTGTAGCGCGCCGCACTCCCCCCGCGCGGGCTGGATATAACATGGGGCCCGGAGTGCATAGAGAATGAGATAAGGGGTGACCCTGCATGTAACACAGGGGTGAAGACCCCCCTCCATACAGCGGAGCTGGGGGTCAGGCCGTGACATCCAGAGTGGTATTTGCCTCAGGGTCAGTGCTCATACAGACATGCCAGGCACATTGCCCTAATGATACCCATTTTATCTAAGCAACCAATCAGCAGCAGGGTGCAGGCACTTCCTGTTCCAGACCCCAGTAATTGCACACCGATGGTCTTCTCTGTGGATAGGTCATCGATGTCTAACCCTGGAAAAACCTACTTACAGGATCATTGCTTCATGTGAACACCACAGCCGCTATCATATGCTATCTTATACTGTGCCCCCATGTGCCCTGCCATCATATACTGTGCCATACACCATGCCATATACCAGTGATGGCAAACCTTTTAGCGGCCGAGTGCCCAAAAAGACACCCAAACCCCCACTTATTTATCGCAAGGTGCCAACCAAAATTGAAGCAGTACCTTACTGCTCTCTGTTCTTCAACAATCATATTGGCCTCCTGAGGACAGCAGAACAGTAGAAAGGTGGAAAATCTGCATCATTTTAGCTTATTTTCAGTGTCCCTCTGTAGACCTGTAGAGGCCAGCAGGAGGTCCTCGAAAGATAATTCGGCCCTTTCTATTCATTCTTCCTCTTCCTACAGTCCCAAGTATCAAAATATCACTGATATCAGCATCTTTTAAGTTGCTTGGAACTGGAGGAAGATTTTTTGAGTCTTGTCTGGTGCGCTGGGGCGATGGCCCGGGTGCCCACAGAAAGGGCTCGTAGTGCCACCTCTGACACCAGTGCCATAGGTTCGCCACCACTGCCATATACCATGCAATACACCATGCCATCATATACAGTGTCATACACCGTGCCATCATATCCTGTGCCATATTACATGCCATCTTATACAGTGCCATCATATACTGTGCCATATACCATGCCATCTTATACTGTGCCCTTATTTACCGTGCCATCATATACTGTGCCACATACCATGCCATCATATACTGTGCCACATACCATGCCATCTTATACAGTGCCATCATATACCGTGCCATCATATACTGTGCCATATACCATGCCATCTTATACTGTGCCCTTATATACCGTGCCATCATATACTGTGCCATACACCATGCCATCATATACTGTGCCACAAACCATGCCATCTTATACTGTGCCATCATATCCTGTGCCATATTACATGCCATCATATACCGTGCCATACACCATGCCATCATATACCCTGCCATCTTATACAGTGTCATACACCGTGCCATATTACATGCCATCTTATACAGTGCCATCATATACTGTGTCATACACTGTGCCATATACCATGCCATCTTATACTGTGCCATATACCATACCATCTTATATTCTGCCACCTTGTCCCATATACGGTGCCATCATAAACTGTGTCATACACCGTGCCGTCACATACTGTTCCATATACCATGCCATCTTATACTGTGCCACCATATGCCATACACCGTGCTGTAATATACTTTGCTGTCATGTGCCATATAATGTGCCATTATATACTCTGCCATCATGTTCCCTACACGGCACCATCATGTGCCATGTGCCGTCATATTCTGTGCTGTCTTATGACATATACTGTGCCACCATGTGCAATATACCGTGCACTCATATACTGTATCTTCATGTGCCAGACAACACACCTTCATATACAGTGCCACCATGTACCATTCCATCGTATATCGTGCCATCATATAGTGTATCGCCATATGCCATATACTGCGCCATTATATACTGTGTCATCATATGACAAATACCGTCCCATCATACATTATGCCACCATATACCGCGCCATCATTTACTGTGCTGCCATGTGCTGTGCGATAATATACTGTGTTGTATCAGGTACACAGCTCAGCGAACAGTATCACATAGGATAGGATTAGATACACAGCTCAGTGGACAGTATCACATAGGATTAGATACACAGCTCAGCAGACAGTATCACACAGGATAGAATTAGATACACAGTTCAGCAGACAGTATCACACAGGATAGAATTAGATACACAGTTCAGCAGACAGTATCACACAGTATAGGATTAGATACACAGCTCAGCGGACAGTATCACACAGGATAGGATTAGATACACAGCTCAGCGGACAGTATCACACAGGATAGGATTAGATACACAGCTCAGTAGACAGTATCACACAGGATAGGATTAGATACACAGCTCAGCGGACAGTATCACACAGGATAGGATTAGATACACAGCTCAGTAGACAGTATCACACAGGATAGGATTAGATACACAACTCAGCAGACAGTATCACACATGATAGGATTAGATACACAGCTCAGCAGACAGTATCACACAGGGTAGGATTAGATACACAGCTCAGCAGCCAGTATCACACAGGATAGGATTAGTTACACAGCTCTGCAGACTGTATCACACAGGATAGGATTAGATACACGGCTCAGCAGATGGTATCACACAGGATAGGATTAGATACACAGCTCAGCAGACAGTATCATACAGGACAGGATTAGATACACAGTTCAGCAGACAGTATCACACGGTAGGATTAGATACACAGCTCAGCAGACAGTATCACAAGGAAGGATTAGATACACAACTCAGCAGACAGTATCACACAGGATGGGATTAGATACACAGCTCAGCAGACAGTATCACACAGGATGGGATTAGATACACAGCTCAGCAGACAGTATCACACAGGATAGGATTAGATACACAACTCAGCAGACAGTATCACACAGGATAGGATTAGATACACAGCTCAGCAGACAGTATCACACAGGATAGGATTAGATACGTAGCTCAGCGGACAGTATCACACAGGATAGGATTAGATACACAGCTCAGCAGACAGTATCACACAGGATAGGATTAGATACACAGCTCAGCAGACAGTATCACACAGGATAGGATTAGATACACATCTCAGCAGACAGTATCACACATCATAGGATTAGATACACAGCTCAGCAGACAGTATCACACAGGATAGGATTAGATACACAGCTCAGCAGGCAGTATCACACAGGATAGGATTAGATACACAGCTCAGCAGACAGTATCACACAGGATAGGATTAGATACACAACTCAGCAGACAGTATCACACATGATAGGATTAGATACACAGCTCAGCAGACAGTATCACACAGTATAGGATTAGATACACAGCTTAGCAGCCAGTATCACACAGTATAGGATTAGATACACAGCTCAGCAGCCAGTATCACACAGGATAGGATTAGTTACACAGCTCTGCAGACAGTATCACACAGGATAGGATTAGATACATGGCTCAGCAGACGGTATCACACAGGATAGGATTAGATACACAGTTCAGCAGACAGTATCACACAGGATAGGATTAGATACAAGGCTCAGCAGACAGTATCACACTGTAGGATTAGATACACAGCTCAGCAGACAGTATCACACAGGATAGGATTAGATACACAGCTCAGCAGACAGTATCACACGGTAGGATTAGAAACAGCTGTATTATATATGAATAGTGATGCCTTTTTCTTGTACAAGACCCTTTGTATTATCTCATCCATTAATATCTGTGAAATGCTGGCACTATATAAATTAATATTAATACAATAATCTTTATTTATATAGCGCCATTATATTCCACAGTGGTAATGATGGTAGTCCTGTGTGGACCTCTGTATCACTACTGATGCCTTATGTCTTCTATTTCATTGCAGAACCCCACTATCTGTCCAGATGGACCCCCACAGCCAGAGCACATGGCCAACACTGAGCTCACACTCCCTCTGCTGGCCACCGCCCGGTACTGCGCTTGTCACTGCTGGCATCACTTATATCTGCAATTTATGAGAAGAAAGGTGAGGATATTCCATCAGGTGTGAACAGGGAATCTAGTAATCTAGATTACTGTTATATGCAGAAATGTATCGCAGTAGGTCAGAAGTCCCCGTTCTGTACCCTCCCACCGTGAGTATGCGATTATTATTACTCTGTAATGCCTTATTTTATTTGTATATGCCCCTCATTATTTTTAAGCGCTGCTTAACAAATATTATTAGTATAATTATTATTATTATAATTAATATTATTACTAGTATTATACAATATGTTATAGAGAAAGGGGTATAAAAAATATAGTTATATGTGGATGCACTGCTTCATACATTATATACCTGGTGGATTTGTTTCCATCAGTGACTGTGATCGCGACATTAGTGCTATCCAGACAAACAATGAGACGGATGTAAATGCAGAGACACCCCAAGATCCAACAATTCATCCCAGTTCCTCTCTAATTGCTGCAAGATGGCGAGAGAAACGTTGGGATTTTTGGGGCTGTGTGTTCTGACACAATGTTTGTGCAGTGATGTGATGCGTGTGAAATGGATCATTTAGCGTCTGGGAGGGAGAAAGGGGCCCCGGCTTTTATAGAAATACACACATCCCTTACATAAATAATCCATCTCAGCTCTGCAATCCCATTCTATAAACATCTGTCTGAAAAAATCAAGCAGGATAGGGGCCGGCGCAGCACAGATGTAAAAATGGAGAGAAAATAGAAATTCTGAATGCACTTAAAAAAATCATCTTTACATTTTTACAGATTTACATTTTTTTTTGTCTAAAAGTCCTGATTCGTGTATAAAGTGTCTGATGGATAATGATGCTGCGGGATTTGGGGTGCCCCGGTAGTCTGGGTGTTCTGGGTGTTTTTGTCTCTGCCTTACAATAGCCGCTTGCAGCTGTCTCTGTGCAGTCTGTCTGTTTGCACCACTAAATAAGAGATGAGGGGCGATGTGGGAAGGGTGGGTTCAGGCTGTTTGGACAGAGCAGGGTGGTAAGAAATTTGTAGCATTTGGAGGTCTGTGGAGCAGAATTCCTGTAAAAGTTGTGCGGCTTCTATGTTGAAGCCCCCTCCCTCCCCTCCTGTCCCCTCATTGATTTGAGAGGGAGCAGCCTGGGTGGTCTGCGCTCTCCCTCCTCACTTTGGGGAGCTGTTGCTTAGCAGCTAATAATAGGAGTTGTTTAGAGAGTAATTTGCCTCTACCCTGGCCAATGAGAAACTCCACACATTTCCATGCGCCCCCCCTCCCTCCTTCCCTTCCTCTCTCTCTTTACAGGCACAGTAGAGAGTAGCCTTAAGCACAGATGCTGAGAGGCCGGACACCGAATCACACAGGGCAGAGCTGTGCCATCATTTTCCTCACTTCCAGGGATTTCTCTCATTGCAGTCTTTGGGACTAGTTCCTCCGCAGTCTTCTTGCCTGTTGTCTCGGCTCTTTGCATTGGAAGCATGAAGGAGAAGACCTCAGGACCTAAGGAATTGCCCACCTAGATGGAAACCCCTGCACCTCCAGCCCCCTTGTATTCCCCGTCTTGCTCCTGACGGATGCAGCTCTCTTGTGCATGGATTATTTTGTGTTGATATTTCTTCTAAGTCGGTGATTTGTGACATATTTAGCGGACGACCCTTTGAAGCTTGTAGTCCCCCCACTGCTTTCTATAGGATACCAATGGCCTCTGTTCCCCCCACGCAGGGGGAAAGAGGCTTTACAGATTTACCACCGGGCTACAAATCTTCCTACCAAGGATCGGATCTGCTGCGGAGACCCAGTTATTGTCACGCCGCCTTTGCACTTAAGCAGATATCTAAGGTAAGTTGTTGTCATCGGCTGTCATCGGTGGTTGTCATCGGTGGTTGTAACCGGGTGAAGGGCCCAATACTGGGGAAAGCGCTGCTTGCATACATCCTGCACTGAGCTGTCTTTGGCTGAGGCTTGTTACACTGCTAACCTGCAGAGCTTGCACTCAATGTTATGATATTGGGAGCAGACTTGGAGTCATTCATTGCGTGTTTGGCTCTGTTCTTCGCCTGTTCACATTTTGGATGGATTTTACGTTTGTTTTCATTTAAGCTGTGGGTGGGAAGTGGGGTCCCTGCATTCCAGCACATGTCCTAATGGAAAATTCATTGTTATTGTTCTTTATTCTGTGCCGGTTGGGAGCAGGAATCTTTAGTCTCTAAACCACCGGTTTTATAGTCCAGTCGCTGAAGGGTTCACATTCCCTTTTCCGGTGAAATGCCTAGAACATGTGGACCCTGAGGGGCTTGTAGAGTCATAATATCCCACATTCTCCCCACATGTCCCCTGCGTGAGCCCTGTAGATGAGTACAGCATTGTTGTTGTTGCTGTGTGGCCCACAGAGCTGACAGTCAGTGGGTGTTGAGGTGTCGCTGGTGTTGATAGTGGTTCTGGGGGCAGGAGCTGTGACAGCTGCTTCTTGGAAGGTTTTTGTTATGTCTTATCCGGGTCTGCGTGTCTGTGGTACCACTGCCAGTGCCAAGAAATATTCAATAAAAAGTTCATTATGAGTCCTGGTTTTGGAAGTGTTAACAGGACATAGCGCCTGTCACCTTGTGGGGTCCTCTTATCGTTTTTGGACCGGCTCCTCTTCCTCCTTGATCCTGAGAACTGACATTTGTCAGAGGGAGGAAACGTTGCGGCCATTGCGTAAGCAGGACCACCTGTGTCGACAGAAACCTCCTTTTCCCTACCACAGGATGCCAGTTTGCCCTGGCCGGTCCCCTCTGCGGTTGGCTCCATTTTCCAGCCACAGGGGACTGGCGCTGGGACAAGGCCACAAAAAATGTGCAGGCGGGGGCCGGGTCCCCATCACTTACCTATCATTCTGTGCTGACACTTCCTTATCCCTCTTTCTGGTGGGCAGTCACCTGTCAGATGCAGGGCATGCCAGGCCAGGTGGGCTCTTTTAAAACTTGTCTGGGTTTTTACATGATCAGAAGAGCCTTTTATGACCTAAAAAGCTCATGAGCAGCATCTATAAAGAGTTGTCCCATAAAACTCACAACAACCTGCTAGGAATTAGAGGTCATTGCATGACACATGGTCTGTGCGGCTCCCGTACTGCAACATCTGCTCTTAATCTCTTCCTCTGGCACAGCACGCAACACGATTCATCCTGGCATTGGGAATGAAGGGGGTGGTAGTCCCTGGGCTGCATTGACCTGGATGTGAGTCATGTGATATGAGCTGAGAGTTGTAGTCCAATTTATGACATTGTGACCCGTCTCCTCTTCTTCCAGGGTAAAGCTGTAGGTCAGAAGGCCCCGCTCTGGCTCCGTGCTCAGTTCCAGTCCCTGCTCTTCTCTTTGGGATGCTCCATCCAGAGACACTGCGGGAAGGTGCTGTTCATCGGCCTGCTGGTGTTTGGAGCCCTGGCCGTGGGACTACGAGTGGCCTCCATTGAGACGGACATTGAGCGTCTATGGGTGGAAGGTGAGTACAGATGCCATTGGTGTATATTGTGCTGAACTACAAGTCCCCTCTAAACTGAAGAGCGCTCATATCTGTTTCTGGGAAAGCTGGGTGACAGCAATGAGCGCCACCATTACACCTATCTTTTCTAAACTCCTGCGTGGATGTTCCTCCTTGTCGGATGCCTGCTGCAGGATTGTGGGACAGTTGGGTGACTCCCTGCAGGAGCTGTGATCAGGTTGTGAGTTGCTCTGTAGTGCTCATGGTTGTCTTGTTATTGATCGTTCCTGATCGGCATAATGCGTTTATACGTTTACGTGGTGGAGTGTGGGATTCCTGGCGGTGGTTTCTTGTGGTTTCGGCGCCCTGGTGCTCATAAATGGCAGCACAGGAGCCCCAGTGTTCCCGGCAGTACAGAGCGCAGTGTTTAATATTCACGTCTGCCCGGGGAGAAGCTTCAGTAAACAGGACGCAGGAATGTGCCTCAGCTCCACCACCTCCCTCCAGCTGCTGCAGAACCTCTTGCTGCTCGAGACTCCTGTGACAGTTTTCAAATTGCATGGATATTATTTTGAATCATTGCTCCAATGATGGGTGGAGTAGTCCTTGCTTCTTTCTCTCATGGTTTTGTCTTTGATCTGCCTTGAATTGTGGTTTATGATGAGGGGGGTCTCCTGGGGGTTACTCACTACATCCCTCTCATGACCCCAGGGTTAGTTCAGTGCACTGTCACTAGTTTTAGGGGTACAGGGGGCGCAGGGGAGGGCGGCATACTGCACAAGCAGGAAGGCTGCACCATAGACAGACAGAGAAAACAAACTGAGCATTAAGACTGTGGCTTCCTATAGGCTGCGCTCTGTAAGCAGGAAGAGCAGGGAGGAGGGGAGCTGCGGGGAATGCCTGGGTGGTCACCATAGGTAGTGGGTGGTCTACGTCCTAATAGGGGGACCACAAAAGGCTTGTTGCTGGAGCTGAGTAGATGGTGAGCAGCTGTGTCTTGTAAGGAGAGGGGGAGGGGAGGCCTGTTAAACATATACCGCTCTCTATATGTTAAAAATAACCTACATGATGGACGCTTTATAGGACTGCGGACACAAGGATCTGTGCATCTGTCCCTGTGGACACGGAATGATCCCACGTATATATAGATTTATAGGGAGATCACAATGAAGTGTCAGCTCTTCTTCGGATCTGAGTTAGCGCCTCTTGGTGGTGGAGGCCATGTTGGTATTTACTTCAGTATATCATCTCCGTATGATGTCAGCGCAGCAGGAATAATCTGTAGATTTCAGGTTTTATCTGGTCGTCAGATTGGCGCTGGATTCTCGGAGCACCGCGGGGCATTTTAAAGGGATCTGGGATACATAAACCTCAATTTCCAGTGAATTAGTTGCTGAAATAAAGAACAGATTGTAGATTAGGGTCCAACAAAGTGTAAACATGTGTCCGAGTTGACAGCTCCGAGATGTGTGAGGTGACAGTAACCTGTCACATCTGCCGGCCGCCTGCGTTGTGGCTGCTCTCTGTGACATGGCTCTGTCTCCCGCAGTAATCGGCTTCTTCCATGTTTTCTCTGTGGCCACTACATGAGAAGCCCGGGGCCTGTGTAGGCCAGAGCCTGGCTGGCAGTGGCCTGTAATTATACATCATGGCGGATGGGTCTGTGGTCAATAGAAATTTATATATAACATTTTTATAATTTCCTATGTCATACCTGCCATATACAGTATATAATGTACTGTCACTGTACCTGCCATATACAGTATATAATGTACTGTCACTGTACCTGCCATATACAGTATATAATGTACTGTCACTATACCTGCCGTATACTGTATATAATGTACTGACACTATACCTGCCATATACAGTATATAATGTACTGACACTATACCTGCCATATACAGTATATAATGTACTGACACTATACCTGCCGTATACTGTATATAATGTACTGACACTATACCTGCCATATATGGTCTATAATGTACTGACACTGTACCTGCCATATACAGTATATAATGTACTGACACTATACCTGCCATATACAGTATATAATGTACTGACACTGTACCTGCCATATACTGTATATAATGTACTGTCACTGTACCTGCCATATACAGTATATAATGTACTGTCACTATACCTGCCATATACGGGATATAATGTACTGACACTATACTTGCCATATACGGTATATAATGTACTGACACTATACTTGCCATTTACTGTATATAATGTACTGACAATGTACCTGCCATATACGGTATATAATGTACTGACAATGTACCTGCCATATACTGTATATAATGTACTGACACTATACTTGCCATATACGATATATAATGTACTGACAATGTACCTGCCATATACGGTATATAATGTACTGACACTATACCTGCCATATACAGTATATAATGTACTGACACTATACTTGCCATATACAGTATATAATGTACTTACTCTATACTTGCCATATACAGTATATAATGTACTGACAATGTACCTGCTATATACGGTATATAATGTACTGACACTGTACCTGCCATATACTGTATATAATGTACTGACACTATACCTGCCGTATACTGTATATAATGTACTGACACTATACTTGCCATATACAGTATATAATGTACTGACAATGTACCTGCTATATACGGTATATAATGTACTGACACTGTACCTGCCATATACTGTATATAATGTACTGACACTATACTTGCCATAAACCGTATATAATGTACTGACTCCATACTTGCCATATACAGTATATAATGTACTGACAATGTACCTGCCATATACTGTATATAATGTACTGACACTATACTTGCCATATACGGTATATAATGTACTGACACTATACTTGCCATATACAGTATATAATGTACTGACACTATACCTGCCATATACTGTATATAATGTACTGACACTATACCTGCCACTATACCTGCCATATACTGTATATAATGTGCTGACACTATACCTGCCATATACTGTATATAATGTACTGACACTATACCTGCCATATACTGTATATAATGTACTGACACTGTACCTGCCACTATACCTGCCATATACTGTATATAATGTACTGACACTATACTTGCCATATACAGTATATAATGTACTGACACTATACCTGCCATATACTGTATATAATGTACTGACACTATACCTGCCACTATACCTGCCATATACTGTATATAATGTGCTGACACTATACCTGCCATATACTGTATATAATGTACTGACACTATACCTGCCGTATACTGTATATAATGTACTGACACTATACCTGCCATATATGGTCTATAATGTACTGACACTATACCTGCCACTATACTGTATATAATGTGCTGACACTATACCTGCCATATACTGTATATAATGTACTGACACTATACCTGCCGTATACTGTATATAATGTACTGACACTATACCTGCCATATACTGTATATAATGTGCTGACACTATACCTGCCATATACGGGATATAATGTACTGACACTGTACCTGCCACTATACCTGCCATATACTGTATATAATGTACTGACACTATACCTGCCGTATACTGTATATAATGTACTGACACTATACCTGCCATATACTGTATATAATGTGCTGACACTATACCTGCCATATACTGTATATAATGTACTGACACTGTACCTGCCACTATACCTGCCATATACTGTATATAATGTACTGGCACTATACAAATTTATAAAAACACTATACTAATACTATGCTGTGTATACCGTATAAGCAGTATATATACAGTAAACAGGTATATAGAGTATATATCTCCATTCTTTAACTGTATTTTTTTTATTATTTTTCCAAAATAAACAGGGAGGAACAATGTCAGAAATCACTTTCATTACAATAGAAGTATCACATATCAGAATATTACACAGTAAAGCCAAACATACAGGGGGCCATTGCATTGTAAGACACACAAGGGGCAGCGTGACATCTCCTGGACATTACAGAAGTTTCAGCAGAAACTCAGGACAAATAAGTGCAGGGTCCTGGGGGGTGTATAGGATAAAGTCTGGTGTGACGGGGAGGACCCTGGGAGGCGGCGGGAGGACGCTGCATCTGGTATTTATGGGTTGCAGCGCTTGGCTCCGGCCTGATGTTCCGGCAGCGTTTATATTGGGTGTGGGGGTTTTGAGGATGTGGTTGAGATGTAGGGCTGCGAGGTTTTGTTGCCAGCACACCCAGAACTCCTGAAACTTCTCTGAACTTATACATTTTCAGTGTTTGCCTTTTCTCTCCCGAAATATCAGCTACAGGCAGGGGTCTGAGGCCCCTCTATGGCTTATACTACTTGTTATAGCCTGGCTGTGCCACAGACTGTTTCATATCCACAGCGCCACTCCTGTCTGTGGTTATGTCAGGGATTGCATCCACAGCCTATAGACTGCACTGACTCTGGGATGAAGCAGCCGTGGTTATGTCATCCACAAGCTGCCTTCTCAGACCCCGCCATTGTATCCCACATAGGGAAAGGATTGGGGAACAACTTCTCACTAGTATTAGAGCAGAAACTTTCCAGGATTATGGAGATCTCAGTAAGGTGATTGATTAGCGGCTGAGTTTCTGGTGCATTGTGTCGTCTGGAGCAGGTAGAAAACCCTTGGTGAGACGCATCCTCTTAAGCAACGTGGTGCCTTTCACACACTCCTTAATCCACATAATCCACCCAAAAACACTTAAAAGTGACTTGTCCTTGCAACACTTATGCAGATATCCTCGTGGGGGTGCTGCTGGCGGTGGCGTCAGGGGGATAAAGGAAAGAAGTGGGGGCCATTCTGATAATCCGGAGGAAAGATAACCTGGTCCTGCGGATGACGGACTAAAGGAATGTGCCTGGTGATGATTTGGGATACGGTGCGGTCACTGCGCAGGTTTGTGTGTAGGTGGTTGCTGACTCCTTCCCAGTTGTGATGGTTCCCCGTGCTGGGGCGCTGCCATTATTTCTTTATTTTACTTGTGCGGCCCGTGCCAAGGCGATGTGTGCGCTGGCAGCGTCTCTAAACGCCGTGGAAAGACTCCGTGTGTGTGTGCGGTTGTTCAGCGCTTGTTATCACATCTGTAGCTGAAAGGAAAGTTAACCATAGGGTGGGAATATTTCCTGTTTAAACACGACTGGGTGCAGGAGACGACGGAAAAAAGATGCATTAACCCCTTCCCGGACTCCAGACATAACGCCCAGGAATGCCGCTGTTTGTTTTGCAAGTGGGCCGAGACTGACAGATTTAACGCAGCCGCGAGATCCAGACTAAGCATAAAAATATTGGGAATATTTGGGCGTTTCTAAACGCTTTTACTTGACTTGGGGGGGGGGGGGGGGTCGGGTAGACAGAGAGGAGTTAATGACGCAGCGAATTTTGGGTGTGAAGAACCCCCCAGAAATGCTGGAATGTGCGCACATTAGACGCTCACCTGCCCGTTTTAAGACGCTTCACATGAACTGAGACACGGCCAGGACCTCTGCTAACATAATATACAGAGAACACGTGCGCCCCCGATTCCTGTGTCCGGAAATATTGGCCATTCCAGAGCGGCAGTCAACCAGGGGGAAGCAAATGGCCGATCTGGGCAAAGCCTCAGCGCAGAACTTGTAAAGATCCCATTCATCATAAATCCTGAAATATGCAGCCCAATAACTCAAGAGGATTCTGGGAAATGAGCTTAGGGCCCTTATTATGAGGTCCCACCTAGGCCACCTCCCACTAAAATAGTAGAGTAAGGGCCAGGGACCCCGCAATGTTAGGTGTGCTCCAGGAGGGGGCAGGATCTATGGTCACCCCAGACTGCGGAGTGCCTGTAATGACGAGACCCCCGTGGTCGGGTAGACACTCGGTGTCTAAACTTGTAGTTTAGACTTTTATTCCTGTAGATTTTCTGGGGTCCTGACCTTTCCTTTTCCTCAGGTTTGGGCATTTGAGGCTCTTTCCATCTTTCCTGCTTGCGTGGGAGTCTGTGTCTGCAGCAAGCGATGTGTCTGCATCACATGGCGAACAGATGAGAGATGAACCTCCACTATGGGTGGTCCAGATGGATGAAGGAAGACAGGACAGGAGGCAACATAAAACATGGGCCCCCTGTAATTACAACGCTTCCTTCTAATAAACTGTGCTGTATTTATGGGCGCCGTCCGCCTGCGGATGTTAGCGCCACCACAGGCCTCTAGTCCAGCTAATAGCAATGCCTTATGTAGGGGGAGGCCTATATGTAACCCCCTAATGTTGAGGGTTAGGGTTGGGTCTCATCCTCTGAGCCCCCCATACTCTCAGCTAATAGCAATGCTTTATGTAGGGGGAGGCCTATATGTAACCCCCCTAATGTTGAGGGTTAGGGTTGGGTCTCATCCTCTGTGCCCCCCCATACTCTCAGCTAATAGCAATGCTTTATGTAAGGGGAGACCTATATGTAAGTACCCTAATGTTGAGGGTCAGGGTTGGGTCTCGTCCTCCGAGCCCCTCATACTAGCTTCCTCCCCGTTTGATGTTTGTCTCCTCGTCTCTTTTCATGTCTGTTCCCCGGGTTAATTAGGGAGTTGGAATTCCTCAGCAGCGCTCAATGGCTTTGAAGCCCAGATGGACCAGCGCTCCTTCAAATTAACACTAATGACAAGAAACTTTCTTTCTTGCTCACAAAGTTTGCAGGCGGCACGGTGAATACCCCCCCATACAGTTCCCACAGACTGAGAACTCGTTATGACATGGGTGCCTTAACCCCTGGCACGCCAGCGTATATCATCTGCATTATGTCATACACTAGCCAGGAATGCCAAGTATTAACACTCTTCCTTATTCTGCTCCTCAGCGGGAAGCCGGGTCAGCCAGGAGCTCAGCTACACGAAAGAGAAGATGGGAGAGGAGTCCATCTACACCTCACAGATGCTCATCCAGACCCCAAAGAAGGAAGGCGAAAATATACTGACCCAAGAGGCTCTTCTGCTGCACCTCAACGCTGCGCTGGCTGCTAGTAAAGTGCAGGTCTCAATGTATGGAAAGTAAGTGCCATGTCAGGGAGGTTCATGCTCTATGCTGGGGGTGGTGATGCTGCAGAACCTCTTGGAGAGCCAAGCTGAACTGTTAGCTTACTATCCCTGGGACTGAGCATCTCTCATCATTTTCTGCTTTTTGCAGGTCCTGGGATCTGAACAAGATTTGCTATAAGTCGGGGGTCCCTATAATCGAGAATGGGATGATAGAGCGGGTGAGTGCCATGTGATATGATTGGTAGAAGAGTAGATATGGTGGCTATAGGGCAGATCTTTACAGTTCTCTCCTGTCTTGCAGATGATTGAGAAGCTTTTCCCGTGTGTCATCATCACTCCCTTGGACTGTTTTTGGGAAGGGTCGCAGCTGCAGGGAGGCTCCGCCTATTTACCGTAAGTAATTCCCATAAAACTTCACTTGTGGTGGCGGGCAGTGAGCTGTAAACACCCGCTCCTCTAATAACTGAAGTTTAGGGAACATATTTGATGAGGTGAGATTTTTTTTCCATTCTGCGTCCAGTTGGCGGTCGACTTAATAAATTGATGGTGGTCTTCTGCGCCTAAGTAAACATGACAGATGGATAATGGGGCATGTCAGATTTCTGTCACTATCATGGAGGCGCAGGAGAGTGTCATTCCTCCAGAATCTGGCCTGAGATTTACATGTTGTGGCAACCTTGACTGAGCCGGTGTCGCCCCTGCAGGATCTCCCCGGCCGCCCTCCCTCAATCTCACTCCGGCAATTATGTGTCTATTAAGGCTGAGGGAGTGGGGAGCGCTGCAGAGGCTTCTGGTGGGTGGGGGGGTGCAAGTGGAAAGGGGGGGGCAGAGGATGGAAGCGCGGACAATAGTGACTATTCTTTGTGTTTACAAGTGTGTTTATCTATATGGGGCCCAAGCTGAGCGCCTGCTTTGTCAGCAAATGGTAACAGAAAGTATTCTCATGCTAATGATGCTGTAAATGGCTTCAGTCGCTAAACAAATTGAAATGCTGCCATTATTCAGGCCGCTGGTGGAATAAAGAACTGTGGAAGAGAGGGGAGCACCGAGAGACAGAGCGAGACAGAATGAGAGAGCGCAAGAGAGAGAGGGAGCGAGACAGAATGAGAGAGTGCAAGAGACAGACAGAGATTGAGGGAGCGAGACAGAATGAGAGAGTGCAAGAGACAGACAGAGAGCAAGAGAGAGGGAGTGCAAGAGAGGGAGCAAGAGCGAGACTGTGAGAGAGGGAACGAGACAGTCCGAGAGAGAGCGGGAGCTAGACAGAATGTGAGAGAGATATGGGAGTGAGACAAGCGTGACAGCCAGACAGGGAGAAGGAACAATATAGAATGAGAGAGACAGTCAGAGAGGGACAGAGTACAGGAGTGAGACAGTGCAAGAGATTACGAAGTATAATGCATTATAATAGTGGATCGTTGTGCGGATCATACGTCCTCACTGTGCACCACATATATTATTATGGATGTTATTTAGACCACTATTTTTTGGCTTTAAACAAGGGGGTGTGGCTTATTGTGCAAGGGGTGTGGTCTAATGGAAGAGTCTAGAAATGGGACACCAAATGCCGAAACTTTGCCAAAATTTGAAATGTAATCTGGGCCATGAGAAGTGTGGCACCACGGTCATCCTGTAGCACCCTGTGATGGATCTGGCCTGAGGTTATGCTGTAGAGACTCTACAGGTTATTCATCCTGGTGTCCGGCCTGTGAGATGCTCTGCGGGCCCCGACCGCCTCTCCTGAGCCGGGTCCAGGCTGTCGCCTCTTCCACTTCAGTTCAGCCTTGGGGATGGCTCCTTCAGAGAGTCAGAGGGAGAGGCCGCAGAACAAAGGAGCAGTAATGTGTGCAAAAAACAAAAGCCGCGAGTTGGCTTCAGTGAAGCAAAAAAAGGACGGATAAAGGGACTTCACTGTGGAAGCAACTGCCAGCCGCTTGGTATGTGGGAATCTGGAAGAATCAGCCTCGTTTCTGGCCAGATTTAATGAATTATTGCACTACCCCTCCCTCGCCCCGTCTCTATGTGTTGTGTCCCCTTCTCGGCTAATGTCCCCGGCGGTGGAGCTGGTCGGGGGAGGAGGACTTTGTATCTTTCTCTAGAGCGGTCTCTTTCTAGATGGCCTAATGATTGGTGGGCCCCAGGATTCGGCGCTCAGGGATGTTTTGGACCATGGAGAGGCAGTAAAATAAAGCTGCCCCCCTCCACCTACCTCCTCCTCCCTCTCTCCTCCCTCCCCCTCATTCACCTCCCTTTATCTGGGGGCTTGAGAAAACACAGAACTTGTTACGTGGGGTCATCACATCCTTTGGAGGGGTAAAATGGTGAATTTCCCAGCATCCAAAGAGGGGATGCGAGGACCCATAGCCTCTGTAAGCCAGTTGTTTGGGGGGCCCACAGATCGAAGTAGATGCCCCCTTTTCATGGGAGAATTTTCTTTGCTTTCTGTTAACCCATCAGTTGCTGGAGCTCAGAGAAGCGTGAGAGCGTGTCCATCAGGCTTTCAGCGTGCACAGATAGGGGGGCGATCCTAGACATCCAGGTCTATTTTCTGTGTATATGAAGTTGTCTAGGACACTCTGACCAGTATACCAGCGTTACAATGTATCAGTGTAGAAGCCGCCATAGTACTGCTCACACAGCTGCTGCGCTTGTTGCAATGTATTAAACTGTGCAAATGTCTGTGCACTGATACATTGTAACATGACTCGGCTCTGTGAGCAGCATCGGGTCAGGGAAATACTTCAAGCTATGATTGTTTCCATTCTCCTGCAGCAAGCAGAGATCTTGAAGAAGTGAAACATATGGGGTATCGGTCTGTTGTCCTCCACGCCTGCTCTTCTGGTGGCCTCTGGTGCTGTGGTTATATCTTTCCCCCTTCCCAGCATTCCTTGCAGGGATTCCCGGTCTATCAAGATGTTAGTGCGCTGCTGATAATTGCCCTGACTTGCGCTACGTGCGGATGACATGGGAGGACATAGCTTTGTTCCCCTGTGTAACAGGATAATACATGCTCTTTCTTCTTCCTCAGCATCTGGCACGCCTCATTGGGTAAGGGGGGACGCATCCCCAAGGAGCAGCTCCGATCTGAGAAGGCAGCAGGAAAACCCTTAAAATAACAAAGAGATTTAATATCAATTTATTTTTACCTTAAATTCCCTCCAGCGCTTCAATGGAATGTAAACAGTCTGCGACTCGAGGCTGAGGGGGGGCGTGTCGTGATATAGATGTCATGTATACAGGGGCCTCCAGGGATGTGTTACCCTACTTGTGGCCTGCAGCTGTCAGGGAATGATGGGAGTTGTAGTTATACAACAGCTGGAGGGCCACGAGTTGGGTAAACCTGGTCTGTAGCCTGCAGGGTCGTAGCATGTAGATCAGAGAGGATAAAAGCCCTTGACTATAATTTGCATCGCACAATCATGTATTAGAACATCTCCCATGTGTTCTATGTAGTAATATGTTTAATATTTCTATGTTCCAGGGGAAGGAGAGACATTCAATGGACAAATCTGGACCCCCTCCAGCTGATGGAGGAGCTGAGCCAATTCACCAGCCTCGATGGCTTCAAAGAGATGCTGGACAAGGCTGAGGTGGGACAGGCGTATATGGAGCGGCCTTGTCTCGACCCCACGGACTCCGAGTGTCCAGACAGTTCCCCCAACAAGAAGTCTCAGGAGGTCAGTACTTTATATAGATACGCTTTATGCCATAGGCCCAGTATATTCCCAGGATAATGTTATAACACATATATTGTATTGCAGACCCCAGACATTGTCACCACACTTCAGAACGGTTGCCACGGCTTCTCTAAGAAGTTCATGTACTGGCAGAAGGAGCTGATTTTGGGTGGGATGTCTAAAGGATCCAGTGGAGAGTTGAAGAGGTAAGGCGTTACCCCTCTCCCTCCCCTTTAATACTCTGTGCTGTGCCCGTCCTCTCCTCTCCTGTAATACTCTGTGCTGTGCCCATCCTCTCCTCTCCTGTAATACTCTGTGCTGTGCCCGTCCTCTCCTCTCCTGTAATACTCTGTGCTGTGCCCATCCTCTCCTCTCCTGTAATACTCTGTGCTGTGCCCGTCCTCTCCTCTCCTGTAATACTCTGTGCTGTGCCCGTCCTCTCCTCTCCTGTAATACTCTGTGCTGTGCCCGTCCTCTCCTCTCCTGTAATACTCTGTGCTGTGCCCGTCCTCTCCTCTCCTGTAATACTCTGTGCTGTGCCCGTCCTCTCCTCTCCTGTAATACTCTGTGCTGTGCCCGTCCTCTCCTCTCCTGTAATACTCTGTGCTGTGCCCGTCCTCTCCTCTCCTGTAATACTCTGTGCTGTGCCCATCTTCTCCTCTCCTGTAATACTCTGTGCTGTACCCATCCTCTCCTGTAATACTCTGTGCTGTACCCATCCTCTCCTGTAATACTCTGTGCTGTGCCCATCCTCTCCTCTCCTGTAATACTCTGTGCTGTGCCCGTCCTCTCCTGTAATACTCTGTGCTGTGCCCATCCTCTCCTGTAATACTCTGTGCTGCGCCCCCCCAATGCTAATCTTGTCCTTCCATATCTCAGGGCTGAAGCTCTGCAGACCATGTACCTCCTGATGAGCCCGGGGCAGCTCTATGAACATTTCAAAGATGACTATGAAATCCATGACATCAACTGGAATGAGGAGAAGGCCGCCGCCATCTTGGAATCATGGCAGCGGAAGTTTGTGGAGGTTTGTGATATTTATTATCACATTTATCTCCAGTGGTCAGTCACTTATAAAGAAAGGTTTGTCCATGGGTGGGTTACAACAGGTCAGAAAAGGGGTCAGCAAATGAATGGGGGTTGGTTTAGCCAGAAGAGCGTGAGCTTCTCCAGAGACCAGGTGACCTCAGCCAACCTCTGCCCCCTACGCCCCCTGGCATCTGTACTCATCACTCTCTTGTTTAGAGGGGGGTTGTCTGGTGTGAAGGATAAGATAACATGGAGAGCAGAGATTCCAGTCATCTATACTATATACCCCCTACTCTGGCATTGGGGTCCTGCCGCCCCCTTGTCCTCAGAGAGTAATGATAACAAGGTGTCATCTGTTCACAGCAAGCGCAGCAGTCCATCCCGCAGAATTCATCCCAGGACATCCACGCCTTCTCCACCACCACCCTCAATGATATCATGAAGTCTTTTTCGGATGTCAGTGCCATTCGCGTGGCTGGCGGGTACCTGCTGATGGTAAGTACTCGTGTACAGACCTTCTGTTGTGATGATTTATTGGGGACATGGTGTAGTAAATTTCATCTCCTTTCCTCACAGCTGGCTTATGCCTGTGTCACCATGCTGCGCTGGGATTGTTCCAAGTCTCAAGGAGCAGTGGGTCTGGCTGGCGTCCTCCTTGTAGCTCTCTCTGTGGCATCGGGCCTGGGACTCTGCTCCCTTCTTGGCATCTCCTTCAATGCGGCAACAACCCAGGTAATGACTCAGGACAAAGCCACTTCTTATGCGTCACACATGCCCTGTACTGCAGGCTTCTTATACAATGCTTGTCTCTCCCCGTGTAGGTGCTGCCGTTTCTCGCACTGGGTATAGGTGTGGACGATATGTTCCTGCTGGCACATGCCTTCACAGAAACCAGCTTGAGTACCCCTCTAAAGGTGAGTGTCCGCATTCACGTTTATGAAAGTGACTTCACTTTAAACTCTGCCCCTGGTGTTGCCTCTGCTTACCGCCACGTATCTTATTTATTCCTTGTAGGAAAGGACGGGCGAATGTCTGAGACGCACAGGAACAAGTGTAGCGCTGACATCCATCAATAATATGATTGCTTTTTTCATGGCGGCCTTGGTTCCGATCCCAGCATTACGGGCGTTCTCCCTGCAGGTAACTTACACTGACCCTATCTTACTGGTACTAAAGGGTGAGGATCTGTCCATGTCCATACTTCATTTCATGTGACCCTGGAGGGTAGTGAAAGGTGAGACCGCATCAGAGGTCTCTAATGGGGATTGTCCGGGCTGCTCAGGTGAAAGGTGACTTCAGTACAAAGGACTTGGATACATTAAGATGTCACATCCCTGGGGGCTTACGGGGGAGGGGCTGGTTCATCTGCTCCTCTTGCTGGGTGGTCTGCTAGATAAGGGCGGACTGGAGACCACAGGATGTTTCCATCTAATTATATACAACTTCATGTCTGGAATGTGAACTGTAGAAACATTACATAAGTGATCAGAACCTTCTCCAGATCTTCAGTGCCCTGACTCCATCTTCTTCTTCTTTCCAGGCTGCTATTGTGGTCGTATTTAATTTTGCAATGGTTTTGCTAATATTTCCTGCCATATTAAGCTTGGATCTGCATCGTAGAGAGGATCAGAGACTGGACATTCTCTGCTGCTTCTACAGGTAGGTAAAAGCAAAGCGTCATGTCATTGCGTATCAGGATGTTAGCGATCTCGGGGCCTTGTGGATCCGATTAGATCTCATGGTGATTCAGGTCATTCTACATATTTCAATGTCTTCCCTTTCTTGTTTGCAGTCCTTGCTCTTCCAGAGTCATTCAGATTCAACCTCAAGAAATGCCTGATGCCAATGACAATCACACATACCATCCGTCATCTTATGGGAATTCCACCATCACTACCAGCACCCACATCACCACCACCGTCCAGGCCTTCACCCAGTGTGACTCCTCTGGGCACCACGTGGTCACCATCCTGCCGCCAACCTCCCAGATCTCCACTTCACCTTCTGTTATCGTCCCCACTGTGGACCCTTTGGGGTCACAGGTTTTCGGACCCTCAAGTTCCACCCGGGATTTGCTGTCTCAGGTGAATGAAACCAAAGGAAGGCGTGAGTGTGTCCCTCTTCCCTTCCTGAAGTGGAGCCTCTCCGACTTTGCCCGTGAAAAGTACGCCCCTTTATTGTTGAAGCCAGAGATGAAGGTGAGTTATTTGAGCAAGGCTTAGTCAGATCTGTCAGGACCTGCTGATACTCCGGTACTGAGACCTTTTTGGCTTTTCTTCCTCAGGGAATTGTGGTTGCTCTCTTCATGGCTCTCCTAGGCCTTGGCTTGTATGGAACTACCATGGTTCATGATGGACTCTACTTAACGGACATTGTCCCTCGAGAGACAAAGGAATACAACTTCATCTCTGCCCAGTTCAAGTATTTCTCCTTCTACAACATGTTCATCGTTACTAAAGGCGGCTTTGACTACCCCAAGGCTCAGACATCCTTGTACCAACTCCACGAATCCTTTGGCTCAGTCAAGTATGTCGTCCGAGAGGAGGGAAGAGACCTTCCCAAAATGTGGCTGCATTATTTCCAGGACTGGCTGAGAGGTGAGGAAAGGATTGATCCCTAATATTTTATTATGTACATGGTTGCATCGGGCGTATGAAGACCTGCAAGACTCTGTGTAGGGTCGATCATTATACTAGGATACGACCTGCAGAAAGCTGTTTCGTTATGCTAGGAGATGCCCAATGTGACTTCACAAAAAGGTTGCGCAGGGCATATAAAGATCTGCAGGACACTGTCATAGTTGGAGATGCCCAATGTGACCTGACCAGAAGGTCGCACCAGGTGTATAAGACCTGCAAGCCGCTGGAGCTGGTCATTATACTAGGAGACGCCCAAAGTGACCTGATCCTCTCCGTAACTTTTTTTGTGAAGGAATTCCCTTTATTTAGTCAATAATTGTATGATCATCCTCATCCCCAGGTCTGCAGGACTCCTTTGACAAGGATTGGCAGTCGGGCCACCTCTCTCCGGATAATTACCGTAACGCCACCGAAGATGGCATTCTGGCTTATAAACTCCTCATCCAGACAGGGAACAAGAAGGACCCCTTTAATTTTGACCAGGTCAGTCTTTATTCTGCATAATGCTGGGAAACTTGTGAGTAAATTCCCCTTCCACTCTTACGTTGTATCTTCTCTCCTGTGCAGCTCGGCACTCGGCGACTGGTGGACGAGAACGGCCTGATTCCTCAGGATGCTTTCTATATCTACCTGACCGTGTGGGTGAGCAATGATCCTCTGGGCTATGCTGCCTCACAGGCCAACTTCTACCCTCAGCCTCCAGAATGGATCCATGACCGATATGACACCATTGGGGAAAACCTGAGAAGTGAGTTTATATATCACGTAGGACGTCAGACCTGTGCTGCATCATTACGCCGCATCTTGTACACGTCATCTGGGCATATTGACGATCTATTAACCCCTCTCTCATCTCAGTTCCAGCTGCAGAACCCATTGAATTTGCCCAGTTTCCCTTCTACTTGAACGGTCTGCGCCAGACGTCAGATTTTATTGAAGCCATTGAGAGCGTGCGTTCCGTCTGTAAGGAGTTTGCGGAGCAGGGGGTGTACAGCTACCCCAGCGGTTACCCCTTCCTCTTCTGGGAGCAGTACATCGGTCTGCGGCACTGGTTCCTGCTGGCCATCAGCATCGTCCTGGCATGTACATTCTTGGTGTGCGCCCTTCTCCTGCTCAATCCCTGGACAGCTGGCATCATTGTAAGAGCCCTTACTATGCTAAGTTATCAGCGTGAGCGAGGCCCCAGGACCCCTGTACTGACCCGTCTCTTGTTCTTCACTAGGTGTTTATCTTGGCAATGATGACGGTGGAGCTGTTTGGCATCATGGGGCTGATTGGTATCAAGCTCAGCGCCATCCCTGTGGTAATCCTCATCGCCTCTGTTGGCATCGGAGTAGAGTTCACGGTTCATGTGGCTTTGGTAAGTCCCTAGTGTAACCATTTGTCGTTCCAGTGATTTTCTATAAAACAGACGTTTCCATTAATCCTATGTCTTTTGCCTGCAGGGATTTCTCACCGCTATTGGTGACCGGAACCAGCGCTCTGTACTCGCTCTGGAGCATATGTTTGCTCCAGTTCTTGACGGCGCGATATCCACTCTTCTCGGGGTGCTGATGCTGGCAGGATCCGAGTTTGACTTTATATTAAGGTAGAGTTTTATTGTCAGAACTGTGTGTTCTCTGTCCTTCATGTGGGTTCATGATATCTGATCAGGACTCTTCAGCCTCAGCTCACAGATCGTATTGTAATCATGAGCTGCAATACCACCTCTAGCCCATATATAAAGGAGGCGCTGTTCCTTCACAGGACGCATTCATTCCGATTTTAAGTACCGATATTACAGTAGCCGTGAAGTGGAAAATGCGCAGCAGATTGGGGGACCCATAGCGGTGTCTGCAGCAGAATGTCAGCTGCAGCCATTGTGCTGCAAAAACCATCATCGCCCTCGCATTTTAACCTTTATATTTCAAAGGTTAAAAACCGCTGCATATATATATTCAGCCTAGATCATCCACTTTTCAGCCTTTTCCGAAATTTACACCATGTGCGAATTCTCCCCAATTCTTGTTCATCTCCTGTTTTTTTCTTTCTGGGTGTGTGGCCCCGCAGCATTCCTGCAGCTCAGGCTAATATTGAATGTTCTCCAGCTCTGAAGGGGTTAAATTAAATATTTAGACCCCTCAAAAAACCCTAGGCAGTGCATTGACGTAGTTTGGGGGGGCCGAGCTGGCGCGAGATTACAGCCCTCTCATGTGTTTAAAAGACGCAGGGTCTGAATCTCATCCAAAAGCCTTGTACGACCTGGGAGGTCTTGTTTAGAGGAGCCGGGAGGAGGGAGAGGGAGCAAGTCCTGACTGATCAGGAAATAGCAGAGCGATCCCTCATGTAAACAGACATTCTGTGCACAGCCATGCTGCGGTCTAAACAGCTGAAGTCTCTCAGAGACCCCCCACCCCCCACTCCTAAACCAAACACTCAATGAGAGAGATTACTGCACCCAACATAAACATCACATCCACTTCTAAGAACTCTGCTGATTCACATCTTGGAGCAGAGGCCCCTTAACCCTTCCTATGCCACGCGCCTGGACGGGGCTAATGTGGTGCTGGCGTCACGCTCCGCCAACACGCTGGGGTTAAAACCTCCATGGAAGTGCGGACAGTCCTTGTTCCTGGCACCGGGACAGGTGACCCAGTTCTGCTCACGTCAAGCTTTCAGCTTTCTTCTGTGCCAAGGACGCTCTTCTTTCCATCTATCCTGCGCTCTCACGCTGTGTGCCTCTCCCCTCCCCCTCCCTACAGGTTGTAATGGATGGATGGTGGGGGGGAGGGAGAGTTCAGGAAGCAGGGGGCACCCCCACTGACAGGGAAGGAATCCCCGGGGAAGCTGACATCAGTGGGACTGGCCCTTTAAGGGTCCTGTGTAACCTCTTCCAGCCCGTGAACTGCTGGGAGTTGTAGTTGAGAAATTTCTGGAATGTTTGTACAATCTTGAGGAGGAGGGAAAATAAATGCATTGGTTTCCTGTGACTGCTGCGGACCCCTGGTGATGATCCCCCTTCTCTCTTTAGGTATTTCTTTGCTGTGCTCACGATCCTCACCATCCTGGGACTGCTGAACGGTCTGGTGCTGCTCCCTGTCCTGCTGTCCTTGATCGGACCCCCAGCTGAGGTGAGTCATGTGATCATCGCATAGGTAACACAACAAGGACCTTATCTGTGTCACTGTAGGGATAACACAATGTCTTGTATCCATAGGTGACCCCTACGGACAATAGCAGCCGCCTCCCGACCCCCACCCCTGAACCCCCACATCTCAACCACCACGCCTTCTACATGCAGCACAAAACCGCAGGACGAGGGGGCTTCAGTGATCCTGAGGACTCCTCCGAATATTACTCCGAGACCACCGCTACGTCAGGCATGGAGGAGGATGACCCCCAGCTCTATGAACGCAGCCCCTATATCATCCCCCCCAAACCATCACACATCCTGCTGGAAGCCAGCAAAAACCCCTCGCACCCGAAGATCATGGTGAGGCCCCTAACCCACAGCGCCACCCAGTGGCCAGACTTCAGTGCAATATGTGGACTTTTTTTTTTATATGATTTTTTTATTAAATACTTATTTTTGTGTTGCAGCTGGTGAAGCCGTGTAAAGGAAGTCAAGGAGACGTCCTGCAGGACAATAGTGAAAAAACCCAGGATAATAAGGACTCTCAGGAGCCTAAAGACTGGAGAAAGTGTCACCAGGGGTCTGCATGGGCCAAGCAGCCCCCCACTTCCAGGACTCAGTACAGTAGTCGGCCTCTGGGCCACAGGACTACCCCTCCAGCCTACTGTACAAAGGTGACGGGCCCCAGCGGCTCCATCACTACCGTGACAGCCACGGCCTCAGTGACAGTCGCAGTGCACCCCAGCCTGCCCGGCGCCGTGCGGACGTACAGCCACGAAGGATACGAAGACAGTGATGCCGACTGTATGGAGCACAGGACCACATGGGCCAGGAGCAAAAACCGCCACCCGGAGGTGTATGAGCTGGAGGACCTGGAGCGGCCGTCTGCTGTACACTAGGTCAGTACATGGAGGCTGTGGGCCAGTGGTGGTCAGTGGTACTGCAGCTGCCTGTCATTAGAGAAGCAAAATATCCCATCACCTAAGGCCGGCAGCACACGTGGCGTTTTGAACTCGTTTTTGGGCCGTTTTTAAGCAGTCCGTTAAAAAACGCATGCATTTTTGATCCGTTTTAATTAAGATAATTGGTAAAACCGGTCAAAAACACATGCGTTTTTTAACTCATGCGTTTTTTAATGGACAGCTTAAAAACGGGTTCAAAACCCCATGTGTGCCGCCGGCCTAAGACTGCATTCACATGGTCGTTTTGTTTACGGTAACGCATGCGTTTTCAAACGTTTTCATCACAACAGCTGAGAAAAGAAGATTTGCCTAATTACATTGCAGTCAACATTTTGTTTACAAAACGCGTGCGTTAACGGAACGTGTGGCATCACCCTAATCGTTATAGATTCTTGATTCAGGCCGATATGGAGTAAAGGCCATTAACCATTTCTAAACCTGAGGCTGAGATCTACGTTGCATTTTCATTGCCAGTTTAAAACATAATGCAAATGCATCAGCTAAAAGGCCTCCGATGGAAGTATAGTTGTCGAAAGTGCAGTGAGGGAATGCACCCTAACGGGGATGTACAGGAACAACATGTCACCGGCAGAGCTATTTCTGTAAGAAAGCAGCCAAGTTCTTGAAATAATAGACGTCCCCTTTAAATGGCTGAACCCGCCCCCCTCAGTGCTGCAGAGCTGTGTATATGTAGTTGCTGCAGATGTTGCAGGGTTTTAACACTTTCTTTTCATTCCTTCACAGTGTAAACCTATAGTTCCAAGCTCCAGGACCCCGCGTTTTTGTACAGAAGCCCCGGAGGGTCTGCGAGGAGAAGACAAGCTACTAATCGGAAGAGATCTCCTAGTATTAGAGACTGTGATGACATGGAGAGGCGCCGATATTTAATAAGCTGATAATGTACTGTAGAGGCGGGAGAGGGGTGAGACCCCCAATCCTGGCCCCAACCCCCAATCTTCTGTCTCCTGCAAATCGCCAGTTTTGCTGCTATCTGTTTACTCCTTTGTTGCTGGAGTCCTTTGTGTTAATGTAGAGTTTCTTCCCTGTAGAAAATTGGGAGAAAAATATCAAAAGGAAAAAATATTCAAGCACTTTCCTTCCCCGAGCGCTGACTGTGGCGCAGTTGTTACAGTGTATCAGGACGTATGATCTGTTACATTGTATCTTCCTGCATCTATGCAAAATTTCTCAACATGGAGCTTTAAGGTGCCTCCCTACCTCCACTGTGTAGTATGGAGCTGCGCAGGATCTTTGTCTCGTGCCTCCCTACCTCCACTGTGTAGTATGGAGCTGCGCAGGATCTTTGTCTCGCGCCTCCCTACCTCCACTGTGTAGTATGGAGCTGCGCAGGGTCTGTGCCTCGCGCCTCCCTACCTCCACTGTGTAGTATGGAGCTGTGCAGGGTCTGTGCCTGGCGCCTCCCTACCTCCACTGTGTAGTATGGAGCTGCGCAGGGTCTGTGCCTCGCGCCTCCCTACCTCCACTGTGTAGTATGGAGCTGCGCAGGGTCTGTGCCTCGCGCCTCCCTACCTCCACTGTGTAGTATGGAGATGCGCAGGGTCTGTGCCTCGTGCCTCCCTACCTCCAGTGTGTAGTATGGAGCTGTGCAGGGTCTGTGCCTCGCGCCTCCCTACCTCCACTGTGTAGTATGGAGCTGCGCATGGTCTGTGCCTCGCGCCTCCCTACCTCCACTGTGTAGTATGGAGCTGCGCAGGGTCTGTGCCTCGCGTCTCCCGACCTCCACTGTGTAGTATGGAGCTGCACAGAGTTTGTGCCTCGTGCCTCCCTACCTCCACTGTGTAGTATGGAGCTGTGCAGGGTCTGTGCCTCGTGCCTCCCTACCTCCACTGTGTAGTATGGAGCTGCCCAGGGTCTGTGCCTCGCGCCTCCCGACCTCCACTGTGTAGTATGGAGCTGTGCAGGGTCTGTGCCTCGCGCCTCCCTACCTCCACTGTGTAGTATGGCGCTGCCCAGGGTCTGTGCCTCGTGCCTCCCGACCTCCACTGTGTAGTATGGAGCTGCACAGAGTTTGTGCCTCATGCCTCCCTACCTCCACTGTGTAGTATGGAGCTGCGCAGGGTCTGTACCTCCAGCAATCTCCACAACTAGAGCTCTTGTCCGCCCCGTCGCCCCCCAGAACTTGTAGCACTGCAGATTCTCAATGACTACATGACTAATTAACCTCTTAATGATGTTGTCCAGCACTGAAGTGGTTACTGGCTGTGACTGCTGGGTATATGGTCCTTTATAGGACATGGATATATTGGTCCCGCTTCAGGGGCCGCCATAGTATTCTGGTGTTAATTAATATAATAATAATTATTATTAGCGTGGTATATGTATATATATATATATAAGATGTGAATCGGCAGCTTCTCTAACAAATATATATATATAAATATTAACCCCCCAGAGGCCGAGGCGCGGGGGGCTGTGGACTGAAGGTTGTCGCTGCGCCAAATCTAAATTATTTATATTAAATGGAAAGAAAGGTTTATTTTTGTAGATTGTACAGAAGTCGTAGTCGCCGACCGAAGTCTATTTTTAAAGAGTAAAATATATATTATATATGAACGTTATTCTTCTGTCTTTCCTTGTGTCGTGTGCGGGAGTCACCCATAGGGGGCATGTGTCTCCATCATACTGGGACAGCAGCCAATCAGAGGGGGAGGGACCAAGGATGATGCAGGGGGCGTGTCTCAGACTCCATGTAGAGGCATATTGGAGTCACAGACCTGCCCTGAACATGAGAATGTTCCTGTCCAGTAAGGACTGATCGTGTCTTAAAGGGGATGTCTAGGGTCAGGTATACATGGCTGCTTTTTTCCATAAATAGCCTCCATCAGCTACAGGGAAAAGCTGCAATACCACACACAACCTGCGCATAGGGGGGGCGCTGTAGGGAAAAGAGCGCCCCCCCCCCCAATCTACTATCAAGACTGGATAAACAGGAGACGGATCCGTGCGGCAGAGATGCTCTGCTTAGGTAATAGTCTGCACTGATACAGCTGAGGTTTTCCTGCAATATGAGAGCTGGACCAGGTGAGAGGTTCAGCCACTACAGCAAGCGGAGGTACTGACATGAAATACAAAGGACCTAAAGGATCACATTCATTCATGAAGGCTGGAAGGAATGAGAGCCGCGCACTGATTGGTCAATAGGAACAACAAAGACCTTAAAGGGCTTCATGTAATTAAAGGGATTGTGACTCCAGGTCCATGCTGCGCCCTGTGAAAGTGATGGACATGACGCAGTGGATGAGGACAGTGACCCTTGTCCTGCTGACCGTTGAGGGTTTGTTTCAGTTTCTTCCACTGTAAACAATGTGAGCTGATAAGACTGATACATTGTAACAAACTTCTGATACATGTGTAACAAACAGCTGTAACATTGTCTAGACTGGGTAATATTGTAACAAACCCTCAGCTCAGAGCAGTGCTGGCCGCCTGTTCTGTAGCGCCACCTGCTGACGTGTGGAGATATCTAAAATAAATTTCATCCACAGATCCCAATACTCTCTCATAGACTCTACAAGACCTCTGCATGTTGTCAGTGAATGGGAACCACTCCTGACCTAATCCTGGTCACAGATGGAGGTTTGTTACAATGAGAAGGGGACAGAAGAGAGATTACTGCAGCGTCTCTCCAGATGCAGACTGTAACGTTCTAAGATATAAATGTTCATTCATAGGAAACATCAGAAAGTACAAAAACTTCACTATAAAAGTCATCATCCGACACTTGATCCAATCCCCAGACTCCTCTGTCCTCCTCCTCCTCCTCCAGACCCCTCTGTCCTCCTCCTCTTCCAGACTTCTCTGTCCTCCTCCTCCTCCAGACTCCTCTGTCCTCCTCCTCCTCCTCCAGACCCCTCTGTCCTCCTCCTCCTACAGACTCCTCTGTCCTCCTCCTCCAGACTCCTCTGTCCTCCTCCTCCAGACTTCTCTGTCCTCCTCCTCCAGACTCCTCTGTCCTCCTCCTCCAGACTCCTCTGTCCTCCTCCTCCAGACTCCTCTGTCTTCCTCCTACTACAGTCTCCTCTGTCCTCCTCCTCCTGACTCCTCTGTCCTCCTCCTCCAGACTCCTCTGTCCTCCCTATCCAGACCCCTCTGTCCTCCTCCTCCTCCAGACTCCACTGTCCTCCTCCAGACCCCTCTGTACTCCTCCAGACTTCTCTGTCCTCCTCCTCCAGACCCCTCTGTCCTCCTCCTCCAGATTCCTCTGTCCTCCTCCTGACTTCTCTGTCCTCCTCCTCTTCCAGACTCCTCTGTCCTCCTCCTCCTCCAGATCCCTCTGTCCTCCTCCTCCAGACCCCTCTGTCCTTCTCCTCCAGACCCCTCTGTCCTTCTCCTCCTCCAGACCCCTCTGTCCTCCTCCTCCTCAAGACTCCTCTGTCCTCCTCCTCCTCAAGACTCCTCTGTCCTCCTCCTCCAGACTCCTCTGTCCTCCTCCTCTTCCAGACCTCTGTCCTCCTCCAGACCCCTCTGTCCTCCTCCTCCAGACCCCTCTGTCCTCCTCCTCCAGACGCCTCTGTCCTCCTCCTCCAGACCCCTCTGTCCTTCTCCTCCTCCAGACCCCTCTGTCCTCCTCCTCCTCAAGACTCCTCTGTCCTCCTCCTCCAGACTCCTCTGTCCTCCTCCTCCTCAAGACTCCTCTGTCCTCCTCCTCCAGACCCCACTGTCCTCCTCCCCCAGACTCCTCTGTCCTCCACCTCCTCCAGATTCCTCTGTCCTCCACCTCCTCCAGACTCCTCTGTCCTCCTCCTCCTCCAGACTCCTCTGTCCTCCTCCTCCAGACTCCTCTGTCCTCCTCCTCCAGACTCCTCTGTCCTCCTCCTCCTCCAGTCCCCTCTGTCCTCCTCCTCCTCCAGACCCCTCTGTCCTCCTCCTCCAGGCTCCTCTGTCCTTCTCCTCCTCCAGACCCCTCTGTCCTCCTCCTCCTCCAGACCCCTCTGTCCTCCTCCTCCTCCAGACCCCTCTGTCCTCCTCCTCCAGGCTCCTCTGTCCTCCTCCTCCAGACCCCACTGTCCTCCTCCCCCAGACTCCTCTGTCCTCCACCTCCTCCAGATTCCTCTGTCCTCCACCTCCTCCAGACTCCTCTGTCCTCCTCCTCCTCCTCCAGACTCCTCTGTCCTCCTCCTCCAGACTCCTCTGTCCTCCTCCTCCAGACTCCTCTGTCCTCCTCCTCCAGACTCCTCTGTCCTCCTCCTCCAGACTCCTCTGTCCTCCTCCTCCTCCAGTCCCCTCTGTCCTCCTCCTCCTCCAGACCCCTCTGTCCTCCTCCTCCAGGCTCCTCTGTCCTTCTCCTCCTCCAGGCTCCTCTGTCCTTCTCCTCCTCCAGACCCCTCTGTCCTCCTCCTCCTCCAGACCCCTCTGTCCTCCTCCTCCTCCAGACCCCTCTGTCCTCCTCCTCCAGGCTCCTCTGTCCTTCTCCTCCTCCAGACCCCTCTGTCCTCCTCAAGACTCCTCTGTCCTCCTCCTCCAGACCCAACTGTCCTCCTCCTCCAGACTCCTCTGTCTTCCTCCTACTACAGACTCCTCTGTCCTCCTCCTCCTCCAGACCCCTCTATCCTCCTCCTCCAGACCCCTCTGTCCTCCTCCTCCAGACTCCTCTGTCCTCCTCCTCCTCCAGACTCCTGTCCTCCTCTTCCTCAAGACTCCTCTGTCCTCCTCCTCCAGACCCCTCTGTCCTCCTCCTCCAGACTCCTCTGTCCTCCTCCTCCAGACTCCTGTCCTCCTCTTCCTCAAGACTCCTCTGTCCTCCTCCTCCTCCAGACCCCTCTGTCCTCCTCCTCCAGACTCCTCTGTCCTCCTCCTCCAGACTCCTGTCCTCCTCTTCCTCAAGACTCCTCTGTCCTCCTCCTCCTCCAGACCCCTCTGTCCTCCTCCTCCAGACCCCTCTGTCCTCCTCCTCCAGACTCCTCTGTCCTCCTCCTTCAGACTCCTGTCCTCCTCTTCCTCCAGACTCACCTGTCCTCCTCCTCCTCCAGACTCCTCTGTCCTCCTCCTCCAGACCCCTATGTCCTCCTCCAAACTCCTCCTCTGTCCTCCTCCTCCAGACTCCTCTGTCATCCTCCTCCTCCAGACTCCTCTGTCCTCCTCCTCCTCCAAACTCCTCTGTCCTCCTCCTCCTCCAGACTCCTCTGTCCTCCTCCTCCTCCTCTGTCCTCCTCCTCCTCCAGACCCCTCTGTTCTAATCCTCCAGACTCCTCCAGACTCCTCTGTCCTCCTCCTCCAGACCCCTCTGTCCTCCTCCAAACTCCTCCACTGTCCTCCTCCTCCAGACTCCTCTGTCCTCCTCCTCCAGACTCCTCTGTCCTCCTCCTCCAGACTCCTCTGTCCTCCTCCTCCAGACTCCTCTGTCCTCCTCCTCCAGACTCCTCTGTCGTCCCCCTGCAGACCCCTCTGTCTTTTTCCTGCAGACCCCCCTGTCGTCCTCCTCCAGACTCCTCTGTAGTCCTCCTCCAGACTCCTCTGTCCTCCTCCTCCAGACTCCTCTTTCCTCCTCCTCCTCCAGACTCCTCTTTCCTCCTCCTCCTCCAGACTCCTCTTTCCTCCTCCTCCTCCTCCAGACTCCTCTTTCCTCCTCCTCCTCCTCCAGACTCCTCTGTCCTCCTCCTCCAGACTCCTCTGTCCTCCTCCTCCTCCAGACTCCTCTGTCCTCCTCCTCCTCCAGACCCCTCTGTCCTCCTCCTCCTCCTCCAGACTCCTCTGTCCTCCTCCTCCAGACCCCTCTGTCCTCCTCCTCCTCCAGACCCCTCTGTCCTCCTCCTCCTCCAGACTTCTCTGTCCTCCTCCTCCTCCAGACTCCTCTGTCCTCCTCCTCCAGACCCCTCTGTCCTCCTCCTCCTCCAGACTTCTCTGTCCTCCTCCTCCAGACTCCTCTGTCCTCCCCCTCCAGACTCCTCTGCCCTCCCCCTCCTCCAGATTCCTCTGTCCTCCTCCTCCTCCAGACTCATCTGTCCTTAGGGGAAGGTTCCTCCTATCTGTAGTTCTAGTTCAATGTAGATTTTATCTTTTCTTCCATTTGTTCTCGTCTTTATGTACAGCAACATGGAAGAAATACTGATCGATAAATAATAATAATGGAATAATGGAGTGAAGTCCTGCAGTACCACATATAACCACTAGAGGGCAATATACATACCTCCTCCTCTATATATGTAATGTAACACAGATGGAGCCTGCACAGCAGCACAGAGGCTTTCAGGGCACCTCTTTAGGCTTCTTTATACTTATTCTTTCCAGTCTGTCATTAGAGTGTAAGCTCTTGGGGCAGTGCTGTTTGCTTACTGGACTATGATCTGAGGAGAATTTTCTGGGAAGTTCTTCCCATGTGTTCTATGTTTCTTGGAAAGCTGGGTGACAGTTCACTGATCATATAAGGATGACGGTGATTTAACCCTTTCTAGTCCATGATCACGTGCAGCTGATGCTGTGTCCTTCACCCAGGGTGATGATGGAGAAAACCAATGATTGTCAGCAAACAGACCTGGGCCACCCAGGAGCAGGGACACCCCAGACCTCAACACTACAGGAACAGGAACAAAACCCTGTCACCACAACAATGGCCACAGCCCACCCAAGAAGCAACCAGACATCATTAACCCCTGTCCTCCCAGACACCACTGCAGCCTACTAAGCAACACAAGTAACTACAGTCTCCTCTCCCCAGGATGAAATGGCTGATAACAGAGAGTAATAGATTGTATCCCCCTGTACAGTCTCCTCTCCCTGAGATGAAATGGCTGATAACAGAGAGTAATAGATTGTATCCCCCTGTACAGTCTCCTCTCCCCAGGATGAAATGGCTGATAACAGAGAGTAATAGATTGTATCCCCCTGTACAGTCTCCTCTCCCCAGGATGAAATGGCTGATAACAGAGAGTAATAGATGGTATCCCCCCTGTACAGTCTCCTCTCCCCAGGATGAAATGGCTGATAACAGAGAGTAATAGATTGTATCCCCCTGTACAGTCTCCTCTCCCCAGGATGAAATGGCTGATAACAGAGAGTAATAGATTGTATCTCCCCCTGTACAGTCTCCTCTCCCCGGGATGTAATGGCTGATAACAGAGAGTAATAGATTGTATCCCCCCCTGTACAGTCTCCTCTCCCCGGGATGAAATGGCTGATAACAGAGAGTAATAGATTGTATCTCCCCCTGTACAGTCTCCTCTCCCCGGGATGTAATGGCTGATAACAGAGAGTAATAGATTGTATCCCCCCCTGTACAGTCTCCTCTCCCCGGGATGAAATGGCTGATAACAGAGAGTAATAGATTGTATCCCCTGTACAGTCTCCTCTCCCCAGGGTGTAATGGCTGATAACAGAGAGTAATAGATTGTATCCCCTGTACAGTCTCCTCTCCCCAGGATGTAATGGCTGATAACAGAGAGTAATAGATTGTATCCCCCTGTACAGTCTCCTCTCCCCGGGGTGTAATGGCTGATAACAGAGAGTAATAGATTGTATCCCCCTGTACAGTCTCCTCTCCCCGGGGTGTAATGGCTGATAACAGAGAGTAATAGATTGTATCCCCCCTGTACAGTCTCCTCTCCCCAGGATGAAATGGCTGATAACAGAGAGTAATAGATTGTATCCCCCTGTACAGTTTCCTCTCCCCGGGATGAAATGGCTGATAACAGAGAGTAATAGATTGTATCCCCCTGTACAGTCTCCTCTCCCCGGGATGAAATGGCTGATAACAGAGAGTAATAGATTGTATCCCCTGTACAGTCTCCTCTCCCCAGGGTGTAATGGCTGATAACAGAGAGTAATAGATTGTATCCCCTATACAGTCTCCTCTCCCCAGGATGTAATGGCTGATAACAGAGAGTAATAGATTGTATCCCCCTGTACAGTCTCCTCTCCCCGGGGTGTAATGGCTGATAACAGAGAGTAATAGATTGTATCCCCCTGTACAGTCTCCTCTCCCCGGGGTGTAATGGCTGATAACAGAGAGTAATAGATTGTATCCCCCCTGTACAGTCTCCTCTCCCCAGGATGAAATGGCTGATAACAGAGAGTAATAGATTGTATCCCCCTGTACAGTTTCCTCTCCCCAGGATGAAATGACTGATAACAGAGAGTAATAGATTGAATTCCCCTGTACAGTCTCTTCTCTATGGGATGAAATTGCTGATAACAGAGAGCAGTAGACTGTCTCAGCTGTAGCATGCAGGGGATAGTCCTGTACTTTATCACCGGCCTGTGTGGTCTCAGGGGACCCTCGATCATTGTGCTGCTGGTGGTCTTGGTTTGCTTCCTCCCTGGTGGTCCCCCCCCCCCCCCCCAGGCAGCAGAGTTCAGGGTTTTATAAACATCTATAATTTGTTCCTTTATATTATAGTGTATAATGTTCGGGTGGTTACAGTGGCAACTCAGAGTTAATGCTTCTCCCCTGGACCCATTGACCCCCGACTCTGTCTGGTTTGGGCTGTGGGTGAGAGGGGTCTCTCTCTGGGTGGTCTCTCCTCTTCCTCCTTGTCTCATTAATTGTCTTGTCTCTGCTCTTCCAGCCTGGGGGGGGGGGGGTGCAGGATCCTGGGGGGATGTTACCCCACCCTCTGCCTGTAACTAATCCCAAACTTCCCACCTAGAGGATTGTCACATTGTGTCTTGTCACTGTTACTATTCAGGTAACATCTGATTCAGAGAGACCCCCGCCGATCCGGAATGTCCGCCGAGGATTCGAAGCCCGCAGCGATTCACTTACAGTGTGCGCTTGATTTCTTGAATGTGTCGTTTCCCCGCTCAGGTCCACCGGAGTTCACCTTCTTCTTCCCGGTATATGTGAGTGCTGATCTTGCGCCAAAATTTGAATTTTAAATTCCGCAGTTCGTCGGGTTGTCCGACGGCCACGCCCCCGATTTGTCTCACATGAAAACCGGCGTTGATGACCTACAATCCCCTGTGCGATTCAGCGCAGAACATAAATAGTCGGGAAACCCGACAGAATCGCGGTCCGCAGACCCTTAGTAAATGTGCCCCAATGTGTACATACATGACATTACTTATCCTGTACTGATCCTGAGTTACATCCTGTATTATACCCCAGAGCTGCACTCACTATTCTGCTGCTGGTGCAGTCACTGTGTACATACATGACATTACTTATCCTGTACTGATCCTGAGTTACATCCTGTATTATACCCCAGAGCTGCACTCACTATTCTGCTGCTGGTGCAGTCACTGTGTACATACATGACATTACTTATCCTGTACTGATCCTGAGTTACATCCTGTATTATACCCCAGAGCTGCACTCACTATTCTGCTGCTGGTGCAGTCACTGTGTAAATACATGACATTACTTATCCTGTACTGATCCTGAGTTACATCCTGTATTATACCCCAGAGCTGCACTCACTATTCTGCTGCTGGTGCAGTCACTGTGTACATACATGACATTACTTATCCTGTACTGATCCTGAGTTACATCCTGTATTATACCCCAGAGCTGCACTCACTATTCTGCTGCTGGTGCAGTCACTGTGTACATACATGACATTACTTATCCTGTACTGATCCTGAGTTACATCCTTATTATACCCCAGAGCTGCACTCACTATTCTGCTGCCGGTGCAGTCACTGTGTACATACATGACATTACTTATCCTGTACTGATCCTGAGTTACATCCTGTATTATACTCCAGAGCTGCACTCACTATTCTGCTGCCGGTGCAGTCACTGTGTACATACATGACATTACTTATCCTGTACTGATCCTGAGTTACATCCTGTATTATACCCCAGAGCTGCACTCACTATTCTGCTGCTGGTGCAGTCACTGTGTACATACATGACATTACTTATCCTGTACTGATCCTGAGTTACATCCTGTAGATCTTTTATTAAAATATATAAAACATAACAATAACACAAAACAGAAACCAAACATTATATACAATATATACAAAATATTTACAACTCACCTGCTGGTCCAGCCTCATTCACACCTAGCACCCGTTTTTTTTTTTTTTTTTTTTTTTTTTTTATGAATGAGAAAAACATAACACATACATCTAAATATTGCAGTCACTGTGTATATACATGACATTTACTTATCCTGTACTAATCCTGAGTTACATCCTGTATTATACTCCAGAGCTGCACTCACTATTCTGCTGCTGGTGCAGTCACTGTGTACATACATGACATTTACTTATCCTGTACTGATCCTGAGTTACATCCTGTATTATACTCCATAGCTGCACTCACTATTCTGCTGCTGGTGCAGTCACTGTACATACATGACATTACTTATCCTGTACTGATCCTGAGTTACATCCTGTATTATACTCCAGAGCTGCACTCACTATTCTGCTGCTGGTGCAGTCACTGTGTACATACATGACATTACTTATCCTGTACTGATCCTGAGTTACATCCTGTATTATACCCCAGAGCTGCACTCACTATTCTGCTGCTGGTGCAGTCACTGTGTACATACATGACATTACTTATCCTGTACTGATCCTGAGTTACATCCTGTATTATACCCCAGAGCTGCACTCACTATTCTGCTGCTGGTGCAGTCACTGTGTACATACATGACATTACTTATCCTGTACTGATCCTGAGTTACATCCTGTATTATACCCCAGAGCTGCACTCACTATTCTGCTGCTGGTGCAGTCACTGTGTAAATACATGACATTACTTATCCTGTACTGATCCTGAGTTACATCCTGTATTATACCCCAGAGCTGCACTCACTATTCTGCTGCTGGTGCAGTCACTGTGTACATACATGACATTACTTATCCTGTACTGATCCTGAGTTACATCCTGTATTATACCCCAGAGCTGCACTCACTATTCTGCTGCTGGTGCAGTCACTGTGTACATACATGACATTACTTATCCTGTACTGATCCTGAGTTACATCCTTATTATACCCCAGAGCTGCACTCACTATTCTGCTGCCGGTGCAGTCACTGTGTACATACATGACATTACTTATCCTGTACTGATCCTGAGTTACATCCTGTATTATACTCCAGAGCTGCACTCACTATTCTGCTGCCGGTGCAGTCACTGTGTACATACATGACATTACTTATCCTGTACTGATCCTGAGTTACATCCTGTATTATACCCCAGAGCTGCACTCACTATTCTGCTGCTGGTGCAGTCACTGTGTACATACATGACATTACTTATCCTGTACTGATCCTGAGTTACATCCTGTAGATCTTTTATTAAAATATATAAAACATAACAATAACACAAAACAGAAACCAAACATTATATACAATATATACAAAATATTTACAACTCACCTGCTGGTCCAGCCTCATTCACACCTAGCACCCGTTTTTTTTTTTTTTTTTTTTTTTTTTTTTATGAATGAGAAAAACATAACACATACATCTAAATATTGCAGTCACTGTGTATATACATGACATTTACTTATCCTGTACTAATCCTGAGTTACATCCTGTATTATACTCCAGAGCTGCACTCACTATTCTGCTGCTGGTGCAGTCACTGTGTACATACATGACATTTACTTATCCTGTACTGATCCTGAGTTACATCCTGTATTATACTCCATAGCTGCACTCACTATTCTGCTGCTGGTGCAGTCACTGTACATACATGACATTACTTATCCTGTACTGATCCTGAGTTACATCCTGTATTATACCCCAGAGCTGCACTCACTATTCTTCTGCTGGTGCAGTCACTGTGTACATACATGACATTACTTATCCTGTACTGATCCTGAGTTACATCCTGTATTATACTCCAGAGCTGCACTCACTATTCTGCTGCTGGTGCAGTCACTGTGTACATACATGACATTACTTATCCTGTACTGATCCTGAGTTACATCCTGTATTATTCTCCAGAGCTGCACTCACTATTCTGCTGCTGGTGCAGTCACTGTGTACATACATGACATTACTTATCCTGTACTGATCCTGAGTTACATCCAGTATTATACTCCAGAGCTGCACTCACTATTCTGCTACTGGTGCAGTCACTGTGTACATACATGACATTTACTTATCCTGTACTAATCCTGAGTTACATCCTGTATTATACTCCAGAGCTGCATTCACTATTCAGCTGCTGGTGCAGTCACTGTGTATATACATGACATTTACTTATCCTGTACTAATCCTGAGTTACATCCTGTATTATACTCCAGAGCTGCACTCACTATTCAGCTGCTGGTGCAGTCACTGTGTATATACATGACATTTACTTATCCTGTACTGATCCTGAGTTACATCCTGTATTATACCCCAGAGCTGCACTCACTATTCTGCTGCTGGTGCAGTCACTGTGTAAATACATGACATTACTTATCCTGTACTGATCCTGAGTTACATCCTGTATTATACCCCAGAGCTGCACTCACTATTCTGCTGCTGGTGCAGTCACTGTGTACATACATGACATTACTTATCCTGTACTGATCCTGAGTTACATCCTGTATTATACCCCAGAGCTGCACTCACTATTCTGCTGCTGGTGCAGTCACTGTGTACATACATGACATTACTTATCCTGTACTGATCCTGAGTTACATCCTTATTATACCCCAGAGCTGCACTCACTATTCTGCTGCCGGTGCAGTCACTGTGTACATACATGACATTACTTATCCTGTACTGATCCTGAGTTACATCCTGTATTATACTCCAGAGCTGCACTCACTATTCTGCTGCCGGTGCAGTCACTGTGTACATACATGACATTACTTATCCTGTACTGATCCTGAGTTACATCCTGTATTATACCCCAGAGCTGCACTCACTATTCTGCTGCTGGTGCAGTCACTGTGTACATACATGACATTACTTATCCTGTACTGATCCTGAGTTACATCCTGTAGATCTTTTATTAAAATATATAAAACATAACAATAACACAAAACAGAAACCAAACATTATATACAATATATACAAAATATTTACAACTCACCTGCTGGTCCAGCCTCATTCACACCTAGCACCCGTTTTTTTTTTTTTTTTTTTTTTTTTTTTATGAATGAGAAAAACATAACACATACATCTAAATATTGCAGTCACTGTGTATATACATGACATTTACTTATCCTGTACTAATCCTGAGTTACATCCTGTATTATACTCCAGAGCTGCACTCACTATTCTGCTGCTGGTGCAGTCACTGTGTACATACATGACATTTACTTATCCTGTACTGATCCTGAGTTACATCCTGTATTATACTCCATAGCTGCACTCACTATTCTGCTGCTGGTGCAGTCACTGTACATACATGACATTACTTATCCTGTACTGATCCTGAGTTACATCCTGTATTATACCCCAGAGCTGCACTCACTATTCTTCTGCTGGTGCAGTCACTGTGTACATACATGACATTACTTATCCTGTACTGATCCTGAGTTACATCCTGTATTATACTCCAGAGCTGCACTCACTATTCTGCTGCTGGTGCAGTCACTGTGTACATACATGACATTACTTATCCTGTACTGATCCTGAGTTACATCCTGTATTATTCTCCAGAGCTGCACTCACTATTCTGCTGCTGGTGCAGTCACTGTGTACATACATGACATTACTTATCCTGTACTGATCCTGAGTTACATCCAGTATTATACTCCAGAGCTGCACTCACTATTCTGCTACTGGTGCAGTCACTGTGTACATACATGACATTTACTTATCCTGTACTAATCCTGAGTTACATCCTGTATTATACTCCAGAGCTGCATTCACTATTCAGCTGCTGGTGCAGTCACTGTGTATATACATGACATTTACTTATCCTGTACTAATCCTGAGTTACATCCTGTATTATACTCCAGAGCTGCACTCACTATTCAGCTGCTGGTGCAGTCACTGTGTATATACATGACATTTACTTATCCTGTACTGATCCTGAGTTACATCCTGTATTATACCCCAGAGCTGCACTCACTATTCTGCTGCTGGTGCAGTCACTGTGTACATACATGACATTACTTATCCTGTACTGATCCTGAGTTACATCCAGTATTATACTGCAGAGCTGCACTCACTATTCTGCTGCCGGTGCAGTCACTGTGTACATACATGACATTACTTATCCTGTACTGATCCTGAGTTACATCCTGTATTATACTCCAGAGCTGCACTCACTATTCTGCTGCTGGTGCAGTCACTGTGTACATACATGACATTACTTATCCTGTACTGATCCTGAGTTACATCCTGTATTATACTCCAGAGCTGTACTCACTATTCTGCTGCTGGTGCAATCACTGGGTACATACATGACATTACTTATCCTGTACTGATCCTGAGTTACATCCTGTATATTACTCCAGAGCTGCACTCACTATTCTGATATCACACATATTTTACAGCTCCAGTAGATCCATATAAGAAGGTCCTTGTCTGACACCTTCTGGTTATCAGTGGTACTGTGGCAAATCATTTCCTCTAAATTTTGTCATGGGGTGGAGGAGGTCTTTGTGCCTTAATAATTCTTTATTTAATAATAATTCTTTATTTATATAGCGCACACAGATTATGCAGCGCTGCACAGAGCATGTCAAATTGGTCCCTGTCCCAATGGGGCTCACAATCTAAACAACCTAACAGTATGTAGTTTGGGAGGAAACCCACGCAAATATGGAGAGAACATACAAACTCTATGCAGATGTTGACCTGGGTCAGATTCGAACCCAGGACCCCAGCGCTGCAAGGCAGAAGTGCTACCCACTCAGCCACTGTGCCTTTGTCTCCCCTTATATATGTGGAAACTTTAGCCCGAATCTTATGTTGTTAGAGCCTGTGTAATGTATAACCTAAGGCTGAATTCACACGGCCGTTCAGGGGGCGTATATATGGCCAATGTATATACGGCCGATATACACCTCCAGAGACGGCAAATGGTGCATGGCGCCCAACGGGAGCTGTACGGTGCTGCACAGGTTCAGCACCATACTGCTCCATACCCCGTGATAAGATAGGACATGTCCTATCTTTTCTCAGCATACGGCGCAATGCGCCATACATCCCTATGAGGAGGGGCGGGGGTGAGCAGCGCCTCCTCCTCTCCCCGGCGCCTCTCCTCCTCCTCTCCCCGCCATGCTACGGCCGGCAATGACGTTGTGAATGCGGCCTAAGCCTGTAGATTCACCCCTCCACATTCTATACATAGATGACGTCCTCCCGCCAGGGCCTGACCTTTTGGTGTGGAGGCAACTGGATTCCCCTGGTACCTGTGTGGTCGGCTTTGGCACGGCCTAGCACTAGTCAGGTCACCGGTGGCTTGGTCCAGGTATACAGGGAGAAGCCCCAATATAATGGAGGTTTCCCTCTGGGGGACTCCCGGTGTATGTGTGATGCAGGGGTCCCCGGGCAGATGGTGAAGGGCAGGCCCATGATGGTAGAGACAGGCAGGGATAACACGTGGAAAAGTTATAAACATCAAAACTCACAGTCTCTTAATTCCAAGAGTCCAGCACAGCATCAGGTTTTCTTCCTATCTCTCTGACCGCACTTTCAGTGTCTCCTTCTCTGGATCTCTCTCTTCCTCTCATCCTCTCAGTGTCGGGGTTCCTCAGGGCTCAGTCCTAGGTCCTCTTCTCTTCTCCCTCTAAACTGCCCCCATCGGACAAACCATCAGCAGATTTGGGTTCCAGTATCATCTCTATGCTGACGATACCCAGCTATATACATAACATCCCCCCTGCCTTACTCCAGGACACCAGTGACTGTCTCTCTGCTGTCTCTAACATCATGTCCCCTCTATTCTGACACTTAATCTTTTTAAGACTGAACTTCTTGTATTTCCTCCATCTACTAACTGTGTGAATACGGGATGCGTGGATCCACTGGACCACCACAGGAGGTGGCACCTGGTCTTCACCAGAGCCCGCTGTAATGCAGGATGAACTTGCTCCCCCTTTGCGCCCGCGATCTGAGACAGGGATTGCAGGAGCACCTGTGACACTAACTGACCCAACCCTGACCTGTCCACCACGGTCTGTGGGATCACTATAGCACCGGGGCAGTAGGCCGATGTCTTGGGGTTGTGCTGGACCCAACCTCCAAAGTTTCAAACGTGCTCTTAACCCCATCTCTTTAGGCAGATCTATAACACTCGCTACCTGCATGATATGTCACCTCTCTTTCTTTTAACCAATTCCCGCTAATCCCTCTGTCTGTTATCCAGAAAATAACAGGTACCAACCTCCCGGCTTCTCTGCAGTCACTTTCACCATGGACTTTGTATATAAGATGGAGGCATTTTTATTAATTAAATTATTTTTATTACATTTTCCCCCTCATCCTCATAGACTGTAAGCTCTTGTGTCACCCCCTCATCCTCATAGACTGTAAGCTCTTGTGTCACCCTCTCATCCTCATAGACTGTAAGCTCTTGTTTCCCCCCCTCATCCTCGTAGACTGTAAACTCTTGTGTCCCCTCCTCATCCTCATAGACCGTAAGCTCTTGTGTCCCCTCCTCATCCTCATCCTCATAGACTGTAAGCTCTTGTGTCACCCCCTCATCCTCATAGACTGTAAGCTCTTGTGTCACCCCCTCATCCTCATAGACTGTAAGCTCTTGTGTCACCCCCTCATCCTCATAGACTGTAAGCTCTTGTGTCACCCCCTCACCCTCATAGACTGTGAGCTCTTGGGTCATCCCCTCATCCTCATAGACTGTAAGCTCTTGTGTCACCCCTTCATCCTCATAGACTGTAAGCTCCTGTGTCACCTCCTCATCCTCATAGACTGTGAGCTCTTGGGTCACCCCCTCATCCTCATAGACTGTAAGCTCTTGTGTCATCCCCTCATCCTCATAGACTGTAAGCTCTTGTGCCCCCCCCCCATCCTCATAGACTGTAAGCTCTTGTGTCACCCCCTCATCCTCATAGACTGTAAGCTCTTGTGTCACCCCCTCATCCTCAGACTGTAAGCTCTTGTGCCCCCCCCTCATCCTCATAGACTGTAAGCTCTTTTGTCACCCCCTCATCCTCATAGACTGTAAGCTCTTGTGTCACCCCCTCATCCTCATAGACTGTAAGCTCTTGTGTCACCCCCTCATCCTCATAGACTGTAAGCTCTTGTGTCACTCCCTCATCCTCATAGACTGTAAGCTCTTGTGTCACCCCCTCATCCTCATAGACTGTAAGCTCTTGTGTCACCCCCTCATCCTCATAGACTGTAAGCTCTTGTGTCACCCCCTCATCCTCATAGACTGTAAGCTCTTGTGCCACCTCTCATCCTCATAGACTGTAAGCTCTTGTGTCCCCCCCTCATCCTCATAGACTGTAAGCTCTTGTGCCACCTCTCATCCTCATAGACTGTAAGCTCTTGTGTCACCCCTCATCCTCATAGACTGTAAACTCTTGTGTCACCCCCTCATCCTCATAGACTGTAAGCTCCTGTGTCCCCCCTCATCCTCATAGACTGTAAGCTCTTGTGTCACCCCTCATCCTCATAGACTGTAAGCTCTTGTGTCACCCCCTCATCCTCATAGACTGTAAGCTCTTGTGCCACCTCTCATCCTCATAGACTGTAAGCTCTTGTGTCACCCCCTCATCCTCATAGACTGTAAGCTCTTGTGTCACCCCCTCATCCTCATAGACTGTAAGCTCTTGTGTCACCCCCTCATCCTCATAGACTGTAAGCTCTTGTGTCACCCCCTCATCCTCATAGACTGTAAGCACGTGTGTCACCCCCTCATCCTCATAGACTGTAAGCTCTTGTGTCACCCCCTCATCCTCATAGACTGTAAGCTCTTGTGTCACCCCCTCATCCTCATAGACTGTAAGCTCTTGTGTCACCCCCTCATCCTCATAGACTGTAAGCTCTTGTGTCACTTCCTCATCCTCATAGACTGTGAGCTCTTGGGTCACCCCCTCATCCTCATAGACTGTAAGCTCTTGTGTCATCCCCTCATCCTCATAGACTGTAAGCTCTTGTGCCCCCCCCCCTCATCCTCATAGACTGTAAGCTCTTGTGTCACCCCCTCATCCTCATAGACTGTAAGCTCTTGTGTCACCCCCTCATCCTCAGACTGTAAGCTCTTGTGCCCCCCCATCCTCATAGACTGTAAGCTCTTGTATCACCCCCTCATCCTCATAGACTGTAAGCTCTTGTGTCACCCCCTTATCCTCATAGACTGTAAGCTCTTGTGTCACCCCCTCATCCTCATAGACTGTAAGCTCTTGTGTCACTCCCTCATCCTCATAGACTGTAAGCTCTTGTGTCACCCCCACATCCTCATAGACTGTAAACTCTTGTGTCACCCCCTCATCCTCATAGACTGTAAGCTCTTGTGTCACCCCCTCATCCTCATAGACTGTAAGCTCTTGTGCCACCTCTCATCCTCATAGACTGTAAGCTCTTGTGTCACCCCCTCATCCTCATAGACTGTAAGCTCTTGTGTCACCCCCTCATCCTCATAGACTGTAAGCTCTTGTGTCACCCCCACAGGCCTGATGGAGGAGACGCCCTCTCAGGGGAGACAGCAGCTGAAGACCTAGTGATCTGGTAGAATCCTTGCAAGGAGCCTCCTCATATAAACTTTAGCAGGAGCTCATCACAAGACATGCTGTGGTCACCAACCAATGACTGGCCTCGCTGCAGTGGAGGATTACATAGTTGTAAACATGGTAAACATTAACCCTTCCTTTCACAAGCAGATGACAAAATAGCTGCAATACCATAAATCACCATTAGATGGCAGAAAAGACTAAGGCTAAATGACCTTAAAATGATGTCCAGAGGTGCATGAACTACTTATCATATAGGAAGCTTATAGGAGCCGCCATTATAATAGCTAATCTTTAATCTTTATCTTGGTTAACCATCAACCATGGGAGGCACCGAAGATATACAGGCAGGGGGCAGGGCTGTGACTACCCCTCACACAGGATATACAGGCAGGGGGCGGGGCTGTGACTACCTCTCACACAGGATATACAGGCAGGAGGCAGGGCTGTGACTACCTCTCACACAGGATATACAGACAGGGGGTGGGGCTGTGACTACCTCTCACACAGGATATACAGGCAGGGGGTGGGGCTGTGACTTCCTCTCACACAGGATATACAGGCAGGGGGTGGGGCTGTGACTACCTCTCACACAGGATATACAGGCAGGGGGTGGGGCTGTGACTACCTCTCACACAGGATATACAGGCAGGGGGTGGGGCTGTGACTACCTCTCACACAGGATATACAGGCAGGGGGTGGGGCTGTGACTACCTCTCACACAGGATATACAGGCAGGGGGAAGGGCTGTGACTACCTCTCACACAGGATATACAGGCAGGGGGAGGGGCTGTGACTACCTCTCACACAGGATATACAGACAGGGGGTGGGGCTGTGACTACCTCTCACACAGCATATACAGGCAGGGGGTGTGGCTGTGACTACCTCTCACACAGGATATACAGGCAGGGGGCGGGGCTGTGACTACCTCTCACACAGGATATACAGGCAGGGGGAGGGGCTGTGACTACCTCTCACACAGGATATACAGGCAGGGGGTGAAGCTGTGACTACCTCTCACAGGATATACAGGCAGGGGGTGGGGCTGTGACTACCTCTCACACAGGATATACAGGCAGGGGGTGGGGCTGTGACTACCTGTCACACAGGATATACAGACAGGGGGCGGGGCTGTGACTACCTCTCACACAGGATATACAGGCAGGGGGCGGGGCTGTGACTACCTGGTGTCTATCTAGCATATATTTACTAGATTTTGTCCTGTGTCATCGTGGTTTTTACTAAGCTTCATCAAGTCCTGTTTTTGTCTCTTTCTGATCAGTTGATTTTCTCTGTGTAGACGCAGTAGTACTTGCGGTTTCCGTGCTTGTATTTGGAGAATTTGAAGAATCTGACGAGTTTTCTGAGGTTGGTGCTATAGAAGTGTCGGTGTCTGAAAATCCGGACTTTTGTTTCCCCGTGTTTGCTGTGTTTGCTTGTATTGCCTTTATTTTTAGCATAGATTTTTTAGTTCCTGGACCGTATGCAGAATTTCTCTTTCTTCTAATTTCTCGACACCATATTTAGCGCATAATCCTGGGGGTCACGTTCACATTTACTCCGTTTCTTATTTGTAATAGTATCTTAAATTTTATAAATGTTTTCTTAGATTTTCTCATCTAGCTTCTCAGGCCGTGGTCACACGCCCCCTGTGCGCTAGCGTCGCGTTATGAACGTGTGACCGCGGCCTCAAAGTCCGGTGAGGAACTATTGCTTTAATCTTTTAATAGTTTTGCGGACTTCACTCAAAACTATGGGGTACATTTACTAACGGTCTGCGGAACGCATTTCCGTTGGGTTTCACAAATTTTTCTGTTTTGCGCCACATTTAACAGAGGTTTTTGGTGCACGCATTCCAAATTTGGCACATCGGCGCCGGCTTTCACGCGACACACATCAGGGGGCATGGCCGCCAGACGATCTGACGGATTCGGACTGAGCACAGGATTTAACATCTTAAATTGTGTCGCAAGACATGCACTCACATGCACCAGGAAGAAGAAGGTGAACTCCTGGGACCTGAGCGGGGAAGCGTTACATGCAGGATATCGGGCGTACGATCTTGGTGATCCCGCCGGACTTCATCTTCGTCAGACCGTCCGGATCGGGGATCGCGCAGGGACCGGGTAAGTCAATGTGCCCCTCTGTGTTCCTGTCTTGCGATTAATATCCATTAGTTTTATAGAACAGTGTGAGGGTTGTATTCCATTGTTCCATAAATTCTGGGTTATACACCGTTGCTGGCAATGTTTTACTTCTGAGGCCCACTCAGTACCATGTTTTCTACATATGATTTTAATGTTACTGAGTCCCACCATATTTTTAACTCATTAATTAGCAGTTCTTCCCATTGGTTCATCTTAATTTTTAATAACAGAGAACCTTCTTGTTCTTGGCTGTCACTTTGTATATCAAAAATACTTCCTGCTTTATTCATTCTTATAGACCAGTCATTCATATCTGCCAGAAAGGTGAGCTGTCTAATCCAAAATCTAATCCAGAAATCCTGCTCACTGAAGTTGTAGGATTCCTGCTGCTGCGCTTGCCCCATGTGTCCAGCAGGTGTCACCGCACTCACACATCTCTGGCTGCGGGACTCCCCCTCCAGGACAGATCATAGTCCATTCCTTGGCATAGAGACAGCTGGGGCTGAGTCAATACATTCCACACATGGAGGGGGGGATTCCCCATAACATTACTCAGCTGCCCCTCACCCACAGACCTTTGTACCCTCACTAACTGCTTTATAGACTTGGCCACCAGATGGTCTCCACTTACACAATGACCCTGCGCTCCTTAACCCTCTGAATCCCTTCCCTGCAGCGAGGGCCCAGTGTAGACAGTGGGGGCCCTGCAGACATGGCTTGGGCTTGTAGAATCTTTTACTGTATTTTAAGGATGAAAATGATTTTGTTTAATCACTTGTAGCAAAGGTGAAATTCTGGCCATGACCTGTGGATGGCGCTGTCCATAGAGATGTTAGGTGTGAAGTGATATCATAGTCCCGTCTCGGGTGTCTCCTGTGTGCGGGAGGGTTCAGCCGTCTCATAACTCGTTAACCTGCAACAATAAAGCGTTATATAGCGGGAGGCGGAGATTCCCGATCCAGGTGAGAGGCCGCAGGGTCAGGGAGATAACTCCATCCACATCTCATACATTAATAGCATTTCACACTCATTTTCTTTATGTTTTATGTCATTTCCCAAATCTCTGCTTGCTGTCAGTGAAAGGGAACATTCTCGTCTCCCATTGGGACTAAAATCTGGGAAGAAAAAAATGTAAAAACGGAAAGAGAAACTGTGAGAGAAAGTGACAGTAAAGATTTATGGGCATAAAACTGGACACCGTTCCTTAGCGCCCAGGGAGGACAAGAGAATCTTCATCTGCAGAAAATCTCCACTGGAGGAAACAAAAGCTTCATGTGAAGAGGCGCAGACATTGCCCCCACCAGCTGTCATGTGCGGAGAGCAGACCCCGCCATGTCATTACACCATCTCCAGTAGGAGCACGATCATCCCAAAACATCTGATGATGTTACTGCAGCGTCACTTCTGGTTCTTCTCAGTCGCGCCGCAGGGGGGAGGAGTCGTTCTGATAAGCCACCTCCCACTAACTCTTTGCTCCTACGCAATCATCTACAAGTGAGGAGACGCCCATCTGCTGAGGAGATGTCAGGACGGATAAAAAGATGTCACACTACCATAATCTTCAGTGTAGTCCCAGAGGTTGGGCTTTGGATGCATTTCAAAAATCAACATGTGACTTGTCTGTGCTACTCAATCCTCAGCTATCAGCCCCCACCTTTGTGCTCCTGTACAGCTCCTCCCCGAATGATGTCAGCTCACCAGACTGTGACCTCGGTGCAGGAGATGTATGGGAGGTGGGGGCTGAGAGCTGAGCAGTCACATGTTGTTTTTTGAATTATATTGTAATGCAAATGCTTACAGAAGGCAGAAAGACATACGTTATATACTTGAGTATAAGCCGACCCAAGTATAAGCCGAGGTACCAAATGTACACAAAAAAAAAATTGGAAAAAATATTTACTCGAGTATAAGCCGAGTGTAGGGAATGCATTGGTCAAAGCCTGCCCCCTGTTTACAGCCAGCCAGTGCATGCCCCCCAGTATACAGCTTACCCTACCCCCGAATATATAATCTTCAGCCCCTGCCCCCAGTATACAGCCTGCAGCCCCCTGTCCACAGTATACAGCCCCTGCCCCCAGTATACAGCCTGCAATCCCCTTTCCTCCAGTATACAGCCCTTGCCCCCAGTATACAGCCTGCACCCCTGCCCCCCGGTATATAGCCTGAAGCCCCCTGTCCACAGTTTATAGCCTGCAGCCTCTGCCCCACAGTATACAGCCCCTGCCCCCAGTATACAGCCTGCAATCCCCTTTCCTCCAGTATACAGCTCCTGCCCCCAGTATACAGCCTGCACCCCTGCCCCCAGTATACAGCCTGCACCCCTGCCCCCCGGTATATAGCCTGAAGCCCCCTGTCCACAGTATATAGCCTGCACCCCTGCCCCCCGGTATATAGCCTGAAGCCCCCTGTCCACAGTATATAGCCTGCAGCCTCTGCCCCACAGTATACAGCCCCTGCCCCCCAGTGGCGTCGTTAGGTGAGTACACCTTTTTTTTTTTTTTTTAATAGCCTCGAGTATAAACCGAGTTAGGGTTTTTCAGCACATTTTTGGTGCTGAAAAACCCGGCTTATACTCGAGTATATACGGTATGTGCAATGCAGCTGTAATAGGCTTCAGCAACCTGTCTTTAGTGAAAATGAGGTCCCTGGGGACAGATTCCCTTTAACTAATCAGATAAAGATTGGTACATAAACATATCCATGCTGATATTAAATAACATTTCAAAAAGGATTGTGATTGGCTGCTACGGCTTGGGAGTTACTATAAGTGATGGGATCCTGTGTCTGTTCTATTAATAGAAGTGGCCATTTCCTCTGATCCCTCACATCCGCTCCCACATCCTCACATCCTCCTCGCCCTGAAACAGAGGGGATAATGGCAGAGAAGGACGAGAGAGCCCCCACCTGTCAGGGAACACAAAACAAGGACCACATTTATTAAAGTGTTACGGCTGCTGTGTCCGACAAGACAGAAAAATTCTGCCCCACATTTATTACTCACATGCGCCACAATTTTGCAGCATGAACAAAGTGCACCAAAAATTGGTGACACTTCCAGAGCAGTGCAGGGGGGCGCCAGATTCATGAAGGCCAGGCGCCAATATTCAATAACCTGCCACCCCCTGCACACTCCACAGGCAAACACTTGTGTGACATCGTCCTGTCCAGTTATGAATCATTACTGATCCACGTGAATCCATTTCTTCTGCTGAAAAGGAGCAGATAATAGGTAGAAATGATCCCTATAAGGATCTGTGGGTGGTGACCACAGACCATTTCTCTCTTTTGATCACTTTTGCATCTTGACATTGCTCTCACCCCTAGAGGTGCAGTCTACAACCCACAGAATTAGATCAGATAGTGCAACATGTCCAGTATGGCACATCAATACAAGCTATGACAAGAATCTGTGACTGTCAGCTCAGGGTCCAGAGAAATGGAAGAGGAGCAGATACCAGGAGACAGGCCAATTCACCAGGAGACAGGTCAATACACCAGGAGACATGGAGGATATACCAGGAGACAGGCAAGTACACCAGGAGACATGGAGAGGGGGCAGATACCAGGAGACAGGTCAGTACACCAGGAGACATGGAGGATATACCAGGAGACATGGAGAGGGGGCAGATACCAGGAGACAGGTCAGTACACCAGGAGACATGGAGGATATACCAGGAGACATGCCAGTACACCAGGAGACATGGAGGATATACCAGGAGACATGCCAGTACACCAGGAGGCATGGAGAAGGGGCATATACCAGAAGACATGCCAGTACACCAGGAGACATGGAGAGGGGGCAGATACCAGGAGACAGGTCAGTACACCAGGAGACATGGAGGATATACCAGGAGACATGGAGAGGGGGCAGATACCAGGAGACAGGTCAGTACACCAGGAGACATGGAGGATATACCAGAAGACATGCCAGTACACCAGGAGACATGGAGGATATACCAGGAGACATGCCAGTACACCAGGAGGCATGGAGAAGGGGCAGATACCAGGAGACAGGCCAGTACACCAGGAGGCATGGAGAAGGGGCAGATACCAGGAGACAGGCCAGTACACCAGGAGACATGGAGGAGGAGCAGATACCAGGAGACATGGAGAGGGGGCAGATACTAGGATACATGGAGAGGGAGCAGATACCAGGAGACATTGAGAGGGGGCAGATACCAGGAGACATTGAGAGGGTGCAGATACCAGGAGACATGGAGGAGGAGCAGGTACCAGGAGACATGGAGGGTAAGCAGGACAACAACCGAGCAGGAGGACCACTACCAAAGAGGAGCAGGTAGAGCCCTGCACAGAGAGCCTCAGCAGCCACTGATATCCATGAGGGAGGTATCAGGACCTCCACCACTTAGTGTTCTGCTTACAGCCCAACATCGTGCAGGGGGATCGGCTGTTGCCAGAGAAAACCAAGACCGTGAGATTGGACATCGGCATCTTGTGCTCTTCGTGGAGGAGAGCAGACACCATGTGTGACCAGACCCTTACCGCTGTCCCTGGACTCTCAGCCCCCCCCCCCCCGAGTCACTGATCTCATCCATTATAAATCGTTATCACTGTGATGTCATCGTGGCCTCAATGACGGAGCAGACGTTCCCGTTATGTTTTCATGATTATTATAACACAAACATGAGATCTGCCTGTGGATGATATAAGGTGCATTGTCCTGGTAATATTATAATCAGACCTGTGGGGGGCCTGGTCAGAGTTGACACCCTGTTCTTGGCGACATCACCCAAGTGCTCCGTCCCCCTACACCCGTTTGTGACAGATGACACTTTCTTCCTTGTTGAGTCCCAAGAGCTGACGATCATTTAGCTGGAGGGTCCAAGTAGAGGTGGTGCTCTCTCGGCAGCGTCCCCTTCCTCCGCTGGTAATGATGGGGGTTGGAGTCGCTAACCTTCTTCAGGGCGTGAAACTTCCAGGCCTGAGCGATCTGGATCTCCTGATAATGATAAGAAACAGTCAGAAGTCTGAGGTCATAACTTAGGATGAGACAGGCCCTGCCCGAGGCGCTCACCGGGATCAGCTCATCTTTGGCGTTTTCCCGCTCCAGCGTTGTGAGCTCGTCAGGTGACAGGAGGACAAGCCGCAGATCCCGCACCACATCCTGAGCGACCACCGACACCGGGACATCCAGCACCGCCTTACAGGATGAACATAGAGTTATATACAATCAGTGAGGCGCGAGGCACAGGTATAACCTCATGTCACCAGGGGACCTTACGGAGCTGACATACGCCCATTCCCGCACCGCCTGGATAAGGGGGACCTCATCAATCGCCAGATGATCGCTCTGCAGAATACTGACAAGTCCCAGGTCAGAGAGTTCCCGAAAACTCTGTGTCTTAATGATTTCCTGTGCGGATGACAAGAGGTCAGCGCTGAGAACACGAATCCAATCATAAGATGTCCCGCACACATCCTGTTTATACAAACCCCACCCAGGAGACAGAAGACCCCCGACCCACATCATCATCCAATTACATCACTGGCCACCATATCCTTCTGCAGCTACAACAAGCTCCTACCTCAAGTGTAAGGGTAGTCACAGCCCCGCCCCCTGCCTGTATATCAGGTGAAAGGGGTAGTCATAGCCCCGCCCCCTGTCTGTATATCCTGTGTGAGAAGTAGTCACAGACCCGCCCCCTGTCTGTATATCCTGTGTGAGAAGTAGTCACAGCCCAGCCCACTGCCTGTATATCCTGTGTGAGATGTAGACACAGCCCCGCCCCCTGAATGTATATCCTGTGTGAGAAGTAGTCACAGACCCGCCCCCTGCCTGTATATCCAGTGTGAGAAGTAGTCACAGCCCAGCCCACTGCCTGTATATCCTGTGTGAGATGTAGTCACAGCCCCGCCCCCTGAATGTATATCCTGTGTAAGAGGTAGTCACAGCCCCGCCCCCTGCCTGTATATCCTGTGTGAAAAGTAGTCACAGCCCAGCCCCCTGCCTGTATATCCTGTGTAAGAGGTAGTCACAGCCCCGCCCCCTGCCTGTATATCCTGTGTGAAAAGTAGTCACAGCCCAGCCCCACGCCTGTATATCCTGTGTGCGAAGTAGTCACAGCCCCACCCCCTGCCTGTATATCCTGTGTGAGAGGCAGTCACAGCCCCACCACCTGCCTGTATATCCTGTGTGAGAGGTAGTCACAGCCCCGCCCCCTGCCTGTATATCCTGTGTGAGAGGTAGTCACAGCCCCTCCCCCTGCCTGTATATCCTGTGTGATAGGTAGTCACAGCCCCACCCCTTGTCTGTATATCCTGTGTGAGAGGTAGTCACAGCCCCACCCCCTGCCTGTATATCCTGTGTGAGAGGTAGTCACAGCCCCACCCCCTGTCTGTATATCCTGTGTGAGAGGGAGTCACAGCCCCTCCCCCTGCCTGTATATCCTGTGTGAGAGGTAGTCACAGCCCCTCCCCCTGCCTGTATATCCTGTGTGAGAGGTAGTCACAGCCCCGCCCCCTGCCTGTATATCCTGTGTGAGAGGAAGTTACAGCTCTACCTCCTGCTGATGACATCACTGATATTATATCATAGTCAAGGATTAAGCGCTACGGATTGTTATATGGAGGCTGATCCTTATAGTGTCTTATGAGGTGGATGTGGCGCAGTATAATGTGGAGCCTCCATCTTGTGGCCTTCTCTATGACACAACTAATCACTAGCCTGAGGCATCTGCACCAGAACAAAATGGCCGCCATCTGCAGCTAATTGTTCCTTTATGTGACAAATAATACAATAAACCCAGGCTGTTTTCTTTCAGTTTTTTTTCCTTTCTATTTGCCGCTCGTGTTGTGGCTTTAAATATCGTTCACCCGGCAGATGTGAGTCGCCCGGCCTGACCCTAGAACACAATGAGACCCGACAAGAAGACAATAGGAGGGGGAGGAGGCCTAACAGATCCCTCACAGCCTGAGCTAAAGTGATAGGCCTGACCTCTAGCCTTATCCCTCACATTAAAAGAGAGCCAGGAATACTCCACAGCTGCAGAACGGGAGCGCTACATGTGAACTGCGCCCTAGTAGCCCCTCAGGTCACTTACCTGCGTATAAAGCTCTATAAACCCCAGGCACTTCTGACGCATGTCGCCCTGACCATAAGTGACTGCAGCCTGAAATACAACGAGAACACGTATGAGACTTGGATACATCAAAAATATCAACATGTCGGCTCCCCACCCCCGCCGTGACAATGGCGACCATTCACACGACTGTCCACATCTTTCTCTAGACGTGTCAGTTTTCACTGCAGTTCTGAAATTATATGTATGAATAAAACAAAAAGCTGCCCCCACAGCAAAGGATTGTGGGAGGACAGACATGGTGATACTTCTGTGGCGGAGATGTATTGGGGCTCCACCGCCGCAGTTTACAATATCTGGTAGAATTATTTTATTACATGGGAGCTGCAAGCTCCAGTACAGGGACAGGATAGGATTAGATACAAAGCTCAGCAGACCGTATCACACAGGATAGGATTAGATACAAAGCTCAGCAGACCGTATCACACAGGATAGGATTAGATACACAGCTCAGCAGACAGAATCACACAGGATAGGATTAGATACACAGCTCAGCAGACAGTATCACAAGGATAGGATCAGATACACATCTCAGCAGACAGTATCACACAGTATAGGATTAGATACACATCTCTGCAGACAGTGTCACACAGGATAGGATTAGATACACAGCTCAGCAGACAGTATCACACAGTATAGGATTAGATACACAGCTCTGCAGACAGTATCACACAGGATAGGATTATATACACAGCTCAGCAGACAGTATCACACAGGATGGGATTAGATACACAGCTCAGCAGACAGTATCACACAGTATAGGATTAGATACACAGCTCTGCAGACAGTATCACACAGGATAGGATTAGATACACACTTCTGCAGACAGTATCACACAGGATAGGATGAGATGAACAGCTCAGCAGACAGTATCACACAGTATAGGATTAGATACACAGCTCTGCAGACAGTATCACACAGGATAGGATTAGATACACAGCTCAGCAGACAGTATCACACAGGATGGGATTAGATACACAGCTCAGCAGACAGTATCACACAGTATAGGATTAGATACACAGCTCTGCAGACAGTATCACACAGTATAGGATTAGATACACACTTCTGCAGACAGTATCACACAGTATAGGATTAGATACACAGATCTGCAGACAGTATCACATACAATAGGATGGAATACAACAATCAGAAAATTTGACTTTGCACTGGATCTCAGCCACTGATCTTGTATCTTGGATGTATGGAGCCCCTGGGTGTGAGATGATCTGCAGCAGAATTCTTTATCACCCCCATCCCCACCATGTGATACAGGTCGGGGGTCATCCATCTTCTACCTGTAGAGCCTCACAGGCCAGCTCCACCGTCAGCGTCTGACCGATGAAATCCACACAGAGCTGGGAAAGGACAGAAGACAAGAGTGAGAGGTCAGGGTACACCCCTCATCATCCACCACTGCGGCCATGGAAAGTACAGTTACCCCCCACCCCCCATGCTGTTATAAAGGGGGGAGGCTTGATACACAGGTGATTTAAGTCACACAGAGATGTCTGAACTGTACAAAGACACAAAATACAGACCCACCACTAGGGGGAGCTCACTACATACAGATTATACACCATCACTAGGGGAAGCTCACTACATACAGATTATAAATCACCACTAGGGGGAGCTCACTACATACAGATTATACACCATCACTAGGGGAAGCTCACTACATACAGATTATACATCACCACTAGGGGGAGCTCACTACATACAGATTATACACCATCACTAGGGGAAGCTCACTACACACAGATTATACACCATCACTAGGAGGAGATCACTACATACAGATTATACACCACCACTAGGGGGAGCTCACTACATACAGATTATACACCACCACTAGGGGAGGCTCACTACATACAAATTATACACCATCACTAGGGGAGGCTCACTACATACAAATTATACACTCACCGGCCACTTTATTAGGTCCACCATGCTAGTAACGGGTTGGACCCCCTTTTGCCTTCAGAACTGCCTCAATTCTTCGTGGCATAGATTCAACAAGGTGCTGGAAGCTCCTCAGAGATTTTGGTCCATATTGACATGATGGCATCACACAGTTGCCGCAGATTTGTCGGCTGCACATCCATGATGCAAATCTCCCGTTCCACCACATCCCAAAGATGCTCTATTGGATTGAGATCTGGTGACTGTGGAGGCCATTTGTGTCCAGTGACCTCATTGTCATGTTCAAGAAACCAGTCTGAGATGCTTCCAGCTTTATGACATGGCGCATTATCCTGCTGAAAGTAGCTATCAGATGTTACAGGGTACATTGTGCTCATAAAGGGATGGACATGGGCAGCAACAATACTCAGGTAGGCTGTGGCGTTGTACCAAGGGGCCCAAAGACACCATGACACCACCACCACCAGCCTGAGCCGCTGATACAAGGCAGGATGGATCCATGACACCACCACCACCAGCCTGACCCGCTGATACAAGGCAGGATGGATCCATGACACCACCACCACCAGCCTGAGCCGCTGATACAAGGCAGGATGGATCCATGACACCACCACCACCAGCCTGACCCGCTGATACAAGGCAGGATGGATCCATGCTTTCATGTTGTTGACGCCAAATTCTGACCCTACCATCCGAATGTCGCAGCAGAAATCGAGACTCATCAGAGCAGGCAACGTTTTTCCAATCTTCTACTGTCCAATTTCGATGAGCTTGTGCAAATTGTAGCCTCAGTTTCCTGTTCTTAGCTGAATGGAGTGGCACCCGGTGTGGTCTTCTGCTGCTGTAGCCCATCTGCCTCAAAGTTCGATGTACTGTGCGTTCAGAGATGCTCTTCTGCCTACCTTGGTTGTAACGGGTGGCGATTTGAGTCACTGTTGCCTTTCTATCAGCTCGAACCAGTCTGCCCATTCTCCTCTGACATCAACAAGGCATTTCCGCCCACAGAACTGCCGCTCACTGGATGTTTTTTCTTTTTCAGACCATTCTCTGTAAACCCTAGAGATGGTTGTGCGTGAAAATCCCAGTAGATCAGCAGTTTCTGAAATACTCAGACCATCCCTTCTGGCACCAACAACCATGCCACGTTCAAAGGCCACAAATCACCTTTCTTCCCCATACTGATGCTCGGTTTGAACTGCAGGAGATTGTCTTGACCATGTCTACATGCCTAAATGCACTGAGTTGCCGCCATGTGATTGGCTGATTAGAAATTAAGTGTTAACGAGCAGTTGGACAGGTGTACCTAATAAAGTGGCCGGTGAGTGTACATCACCACTAGGAGGAGCTCACTACATACAGATTATACAGCCATCACTAGGAGGAGCTTACTACATACATATTATACATCACCACTAGGAGGAGATCACTACATACAGATTATACACCACCACTAGGGGGAGCTCACTACATACAGATTATACACCATCACTAGGGGGAGCTCACTACATACAGATTATACACCACCACTAGGGGGAGATCACTACATACAGATTATACACCACCACTAGGGGGAGCTCACTACATACAGATTATACACCACCACTAGGGGGAGATCACTACATACAGATTATACAGTCACCACTAGAGGGAGATCACTACATACAGATTATACACCACCACTAGGGGGAGTTCACTACATACAGATTATACGCCACCACTAGGGGGAGCTCGCTACATACAGATTATACACCACCACCACTAGGGGGAGATCACTACATACAGATTATACACCACCACTAGGAGGAGATCACTACATACAGATTATACACCACCACTAGGGGGAGATCACTACATACAGATTATACACCACCACTAGGGGGGGCTCACTACATACACATTATACACCACCACTAGGGGGAGATCACTATATACAGATTATACACCACCACTAGGGGGAGATCACTACATACAGATTATACACCACCACTAGCGGGAGCTCACTACATACAGATTATACAGCCATCACTCGGGGGAGCTCACTACGTACAGATTATACAGCCACCACTAGGGGGAGCTCACTACATACACATTATACAGCCACCACTAGGGGGAGCTCAATACATACAGATTATACCCCACCACTAGGGGGAACTCACTACATACAGATTATACAGCCACCACTAGGGGGAGCTCACTACATACAGATTATACAGCCACCACTAGGGGGAGCTCAATACATACAGATTATACCCCACCACTAGGGGGAGCTCACTACATACAGCTTATACAGCCATCACTAGGGGGAGCTCACTACATACAGATTATACAGCCACCACTAGGGGGAACTCACTACATAGATTATATACCACCACTAGGGGGAGCTCACTACATACAGATTATACAGCCACCACTAGGGGGAGATCACTACATACAAATTATACAGCCACCACTAGGGGGAGATCACTACATACAGATTATACACCACCACTAGGGGGAGCTCACTACATAGATTATATACCACCACTAGGGGGAGCTCACTACATACAGATTATACAGCCACCACTAGGGGGTACTCACTACATAGATTATATACCACCACTAGGGGGAGCTCACTACATACAGATTATACAGCCACCACTAGGGGGAGATCACTACATACAAATTATACAGCCACCACTAGGGGGAGATCACTACATACAGATTATACACCACAACTAGAAGGAAATCACTACATACAGATTATACACCACCACTAGGAGGAGCTCACTACATACAGATTATACACCACCACTAGGGGGGAGATCACTACATACAGATTATACACCACCACTAGGGGGAGATCACTACATACAGACTATACACCACCACTAGGGGGAGATCACTACATACAGATTATACACCACCACTACTAGGGGGAGATCACTACATACAGACTATACACCACCACTAGGGGGAGATCACTACATACAGATTATACAGCCACCACTAGGGGGAGATCACTACATACAGATTATACACCACCACTAGGGGGAGCTCACTACATACAGATTATACACCACCACTAGGAGGAGCTCACTACATACAGATTATACACCACCACTAGGAGGAGCTCACTACATACAGATTATACACCACCACTAGGAGGAGCTCACTACATACAGATTATACACCACCACTAGGGGGAGATCACTACATACAGACTATACACCACCACTAGGAGGAGCTTACTACATACAAGGTTTTTCCCTGTTTCTCAAATATGTGGATATATTAGTGTTTTTCTGTCGGACACATCTCATTCTTGTGAGAATTTTGACTTTCGGATACAGACGCCGCGGACAGCTCTCCCATTTTACCTTTAATCCCTTAGCCTTTAAGGTTGGATAACCCCTTTCAGAGCCATCTGCCCCTTCTACCTCTCCCGTGGGTATCCCAGGTCCTGGAAGAGACGATCTATGTATGTGATGTATTATGTTAGATGTAACTTGTGTAGATACATTGTGAGGGGCTGTTTCTGACTGGCTGCTCCCCTGGAAAGTGCCAGAGACAAAGGTGGCCTCTGCCCCAGGTCCAGGGTCTGTTCTCCTACAGATGTAGGGTCTTGGGTCTTGTGCGGAGGGGATCTACCCCCAGCAGCCTCATCATGTCTGGATGACCCCTCCCCCACACTGTATATACAACCACCGCTATACTCCCTAGACTACTGCTCCCTGGAATCAGCCATTTCACATTGACTCTCACTGGTCCGCGGAGACTGAGGAAGTATTCCCGCTCTATGGCTTCCAGTAAGGAAGTTGTACTGAGCAGGACGAGGGCTCATCCTCTGTAATGACAAGCAGCTGTGAGCAGAGGAAGTGATGATCTCATGGCAGGGAGACCCCTGACCCCTCATCCTTAATATCACATCAAAGCCTCTCAGACCTCGTGAGACATCCGGCGGAGCTGGGAATAGATCCTGCATGATGTCATGGCGGCCGCTGCTCCACATCTGCTCCGGGATCTGCTTATTGTGACGCCTCCTGCACAGTTTGTTATGTAAAAAGAAACTGGAGGAAATGTCCAGGGACAATGACATCCCCTCCGAGGGCGCTGCTGGTGAGCGGTCATACACAGCCAGACCCCCGCACATAGGAGGGGCCGCACCCCCCCTCCCCCCATCATTTGTATGGGATAAGGAAGTATCTGACACAAACAGCAATTCTCTATGACACTGATGGCAAACCTATTAGAGACCGAGTGCCCAAACAACAACTAGTACCCACTTCTTTATTGCAAAGTGCCAACATGGCAATTTCAGTAATTTCAGTAATAACTTATAGCTCCCTGCTTTCAATCGTATCAGCGTCCTGATGACACTGATACAGTAGAAAGAAATTCTGGTATCATTTTAGCTTTCCTCCAGGGTCCTCTGATCAATAAGAAACACAAGGCCTGGATTTGTAGCTCTAATGGTCACCCAGTTGTGTCCACACCATCTCTCTCCTCCTGTAGTCTCAGGTCCAGGATGTGTTTGAAAATAGAACAAAGAACAGAATATTCTGGGTTTCCTTGGACTGCAGGCGGAGGCCATGAGTCTTGTATAGCAAACTCGGGGCTAGGGTAACAGCCTGGGTGCCCACAGAGATCGCCCTAAGTGCCACCTTTGGCACCCATGTCATAGGTTCGCCACCACTGCATGTGATAGGGGTATTATATAATATAATCTATACCCTGTACTCATCCTGAAGTACATCCTGTATTATACTCCAGAGCTGCACTCACTATTCTGCTGCTGGTGCAGTCACTATGTACATACATGACATTACTTATCCTGTACTGATCCTGAGTTACATCCTGTATTATACCCCAGAGCTGCACTCACTATTCTGCTGCTGGTGCAGTCACTGTGTACATACATGACATTACTTATCCTGTACTGATCCTGAGTTACATCCTGTATTATACCCCAGAGCTGCACTCACTATTCTGCTGCTGGTGCAGTCCCTGTGTATATACATGACATTACTTATCCTGTACTGATCCTGAGTTACATCCTGTATTATACTCCAGAGCTGCACTCACTATTCTGCTGCTGGTGCAGTCACTGTGTACATACAGGACATTACTTATCCTGTACTGATCCTGAGTTACATCCTGTATTATACCCCAGAGCTGCACTCACTATTCTGCTGCTGGTGCAGTCACTGTGTACATACATGACATTACTTATCCTGTACTGATCCTGAGTTACATCCTGTGTTATACCCCAGAGCTGCACTCACTATTCTGCTGCTGGTGCAGTCACTGTGTATATACATGACATTACTTATCCTGTACTGATCCTGAGTTACATCCTGTATTATACTCCAGAGCTGCACTCACTATTCTGCTGCTGGTGCAGTCACTGTACATACATGACACTACTTATCCTGTACTAATCCTGAGTTACATCCTGTATTATACTCCAGAGCTGCACTCACTATTCTGCTGCTGGTGCAGTCACTGTGTACATACATGACATTACTTATCCTGTACTGATCCTGAGTTACATCATGTATTATACTCCAGAGCTGCACTCCCTATTCTGCTGCTGGTGCAGTCACTGTGTACATATATGACATTACTTATCCTGTACTGATCCTGCGTTACATCCTGTATTATACTCCAGAGCTGCACTCACTATTCTGCTGGTAGTGCAGTAAAGGTGTACATACATGATATTACTTATCCTGTACTGATCCTGAGTTACATCCTGTATGATACCCCAGAGCTGCACTCACTATTCTGCTGCTGGTGCAGTCACTGTGTACATACATGACATTACTTATCTTGTATTATACCCCAGAGCTGCACTCACTATTGATACTTGATGCTATTACTATGATACTTTAACAGTATGAATGCTTTGATCGGAAGTGTTACCTTTCTCAGCTCGGTGAGGCCATACTCCACCGCCGCGGTGAGAACTTCCAATACCTAAGTGAGAGAAAGGGTTAATCACTATGTGAGATAATTTGGTGGCTAAGAACCTGCAATCACCGGTGTGGCCCGCTGGGTCATGGCTCGCCTCTGATCCAGACCAGATTCCTCCATATGACCTCATATGAAAACGGGTCAGGGGTCACCTCCTTTTAGATATAGCACTAGCTCCGCCCATCACGCACATTAGGTGATATCACTCAGAGATTGTGGAATGACCTCCTTCTTGTGTAACCCCTGGTGTGAGGATGATGCTGCAACGGCTTCCTAAATGTGACCCCTATAACCATCAGGGACAGTCCCACCCTATTGTCTGAGAAAGCTTTTCCGGGACAGGTGTAACATTGTAACAACATTGTACAAGTTCATGGGGTGACGATAGTGGAACTGCTCCATCCCCGGCAGCCGCCACTTCCTGCTCTGTCACATCAAAGAAACACGAGGTCAGCGCCAATCTCTGCGTCCCGGACCCTCCATAACGCATTCTCCTCACCAAAGGTTACACTCATCCTGAGCTCCCTGGTTCATGAACAGATTAACAGAACCACAGTAATGACCGACACAGGAGGAGAGAGGAGAAGGGAAGAAGCACTAGTGTAACTAAGAACTAAGTGACTGAGGATGCTGGGAGTTGTAGTGCACAGTCACAGACACAACAGCATCCATACACTGCAGGATCCTTGGGGGTCTCAAAGGTAAGGAAAGACTGGAAAATACAATGAGTCCTAAAAGGTCACCCCTCCTCCATTTTATAGGATGAACCAGACAATTTGAATTGGATTATCAATCCCTGAGATTAAAGAATGAAAAGTCGCCAAATCCCACCTGAGGACACATCCCAGTGCATTCGGAGAAGCTACAATCCAATAATGTGAATCCATATATCACAGTCCCGCTGCTACTAACAACATACACAAAGGTCTGATTACACATCCCACCAGGGACAATACATAACACTGGCTGTAAAGAGCACAGAGCTCAGCAGTGTGAGGTCTGATTACACATCTTTCCAGGGACAATACATAACACTGGCTGCAGAGAGCACAGAGCACATCAGTGTGAGGTCTGATTACACATCTCTCCAGGGACAATACATAACACTGGCTGCAGAGAGCACAGAGCACAGCTGTGTGAGGTCTGATTACACATCTATCCAGGGACAATACATAACACTGGCTGCAGAGAGCACAGAGCACATCAGTGTGAGGTCTGATTACACATCTCTCCAGGGACAATACATAACACTGGCTGCAGAGAGCACAGGGCACAGCAGTGTGAGGTCTGATTACACATCTTTCCAGGGACAATACATAACACTGGCTGCAGAGAGCAAAGAGCACAGCAGTGTGAGGTATGATTACACAACTCTCCATGGATATTATATAACACTGGTTGCAGAGAGCACAGAGCACATAAGTGTGAGGTCTGATTACACATCTCTCCAGGGACAATACATAACACTGGCTGCAGAGAGCACAGAGCACAGCAGTGTGAGGTCTGATTACACATCTATCCAGGGACAATACAGAACACTGGCTGCAGAGAGCACAGAGCACATCAGTGTGAGGTCTGATTACACCTCTCTCCAGGGACAATACATAACACTGGCTGCAGAGAGCACAGAGCACAGCAGTGTGAGGTCTGATTACACATCTCTCCAGGGATAATACATAACACTGGCTGCAGAGAGCAAAGAGCACAGCAGTGTGAGGTATGATTACACAACTCTCCATGGATATTACATAACACTGGCTGCAGAGAGCACAGAGCACATAAGTGTGAGGTCTGATTACACATCTCTCCAGGGACAATACATAACACTGGCTGCAGAGAGCACAGAGCACAGCAGTGTGAGGTCTGATTACACATCTCTCCAGGGACAATACATAACACTGGCTGCAGAGAGCACAGAGCACAGCAGTGTGAGGTCTGATTACACATCTCTCCAGGGATAATACATAACACTGGCTGCAGAGAGCAAAGAGCACAGCAGTGTGAGGTATGATTACACAACTCTCCATGGATATTACATAACACTGGCTGCAGAGAGCACAGAGCACATAAGTGTGAGGTCTGATTACACATCTCTCCAGGGACAATACATAACACTGGCTGCAGAGAGCACAGAGCACAGCAGTGTGAGGTCTGATTACACATCTATCCAGGGACAATACATAACACTGGCTGCTGATAGCACAGAGCACATCAGTGTGAGGTCTGATTACACATCTCTCCAGGGACAATACCTAGCACTGGCTGCAGAGAGCACAGAGCACAGCAGTGTCAGGTCTGATTACACCTCTGTCCAGGGACAATACATAACACTGGCTGCAGAGAGCACAGCAGTGTGAGGTCTGATTACACATCTTTCCAGGGACAATACATAACAATGGCTGCAGAGAGCAAAGAGCACAGCAGTGTGAGGTCTGATTACACATCTCTCCAGGGACAATACATAACACTGGCTGCAGAGAGCACAGAGCACAGCAGTGTGAGGGCTGATTACACATCTCTCCAGGGACAATACATAACACTGGCTGCAGAGAGCACAGAGCACAGCAGTGTGAGGTCTGATTACACATCTCTCCAGGGACAATACATAACACTGGCTGCAGAGAGCACAGAGCACATCAGTGTGAGGTCTGATTACACATCTCTCCAGGGACAATACATAACACTGGCTGCAGACAGCACAGAGCACAGCAGTGTGAGGTCTGATTACACATCTCTCCAGGGACAATACATAACACTGGCTGCTGAGAGCACAAAGCACAGCAGTGTGAGGACACAAAGGTATGATTACACATCTCTGCAGTAATAATGGTGACACCTGCCGGCAGGTTCCTTTTCACCCTGTGCTTGCCATCCTGCTCGCATATGAGGGGCCGTCACAGTGGCATCAGTGTGGTTCTGGAATACTCACTATGACACTGTCCAGGGTCACGCTGTTGGTGTAGATAAATTCTATGACGGCCAGAAAGACCTCAGGCTGCACATCTGCCAGGATGAAGGGGACCTGCATCTCCTTGGGCGTCTGCGGCTGGCGGCTGAACATGCGCTGGAACACCTTACAGCGGCACATGAGGATACAGCGATGAGCGTGGACCACCTGCCGCTGCTTGCCCACCACGAAGGAGACGTCACTGGAGAACAAAGAGGGGACAATGAGACCCCATCCGCACACTGTATCTAGGCCTATCCTATGTGACACTGCCTGAGTTGTGTATCTAATCCTTTTGTGTTATACAGTCTTTAGAGCTGTGTATCTAATTCTATCCTGTGTGATACTGTCTGCTGAGCTGTGTATCTAATTCTATCCTATGTGATACTGTCTGCTGAGCTGTGTATCTAATCCTATCATGTGTGATACTGTCTGCTGAGCTGTGTATCTAATCCCATCCTGTGTGATACTGTCTGCTGAGCTGTGTATCTAATCCCATCCTGTGTGATACTGTCTGCTGAGCTGTGTATCTAATCCTATCCTGTGTGATACTGTCTGCTGAGCTGTGTATCTAATCCTATACTGTGTGATACTGTCTGCTGAGCTGTGTATCTAATCCTATCATGTGTGATACTGTCTGCTGAGCTGTGTATCTGATCCTATCATGTGTGATACTGTCTGCTGAGTTGTGTATCTAATCCTATCCTGTGTGATACTGTCTGCTGTGCTCTGTATCTAATCTTATGTGTGACACTGTCTGCTGAGCTGTGTATCTAATCCCATTCTGTGTGATACTGTCTGCTGGGCTGTGTATCTAATCCTGTCCTGTGTGATACTGTCTGCTGAGCTGTGTATCTAATCCCATCCTGTGTGATACTGTCTGCTGAGCTGTGTATCTAATCCTAGCTATCGCGTGTGATGCAGCCTGCTTTGCCACTGTATCTAATCCAGTTTTGGGAACATGAGAGATAAGACGCAGGCGGCGGTGACTTGTACCATGAGCCGTAGTTAATAATTCCTGAGATTCCGCTGGGGATATGATATTATCAGATTATTATTAAATATTAACAGAATAGATGGCAGAGAACATCCACACGGCATCCACTCAGGGGTGATCCCCCACACACTGTGTGACAATGTTATCTGTAACTGGGAAAGCTGGGTGACACAATTACACCCTCAGGCTGGAGTCTGCACTCAGCTTTCCCAAATTAGTTAGGTGTATAAGTATTGGGAATTTTCTGGGATTTTGGAATGGGGGGGGGGGTTCTTTTCCCTCCCATTGTTTAACCCCTGCAGTCCCGGAGGCTGCTGCAGCCAGTCTTTCTATCAGCAGCAGTTAGGACACACTGGGGGACATTTACTATGGCGTTTCCGCCAGTTTTGTGGCGCTCTCACCACATGTTCTGCTCTCCGACCTATTTATTAGCTGTCGGGGACAGAAAAAATGCCTTTTTCCGTCTGCTCCGACTCTTCTCCGAAAAGGGGCGTGGCTTTGGCGGAGTGGAAACTCAGACAGAATTACTATGTGTCGCAGCCCTTTTTGGGCGGTGTAAACTGACGGAAAGTAGACCAAAAGAAAACTGGTCTAGCAGGGACTGTTGGACACATTTCTGATGCTCGGGACAGATTTTGTCCCAGGGACAGAAAATAGTCTCGGCGCCAGAAATGTCTCTGACAGCTCTACAATATTAAATGTGTGTCTTCTTACCGAGAGCAGGTCGGTAACAAAGCCAATGCAGACACCGACACTGTAAGTAAATGTCCCCCACTGTGCCGAAACCACAGCAAGAGCAACACAGGAGGAAGCGGAGGTGAACAGGAGGTGATTAACCCTCTCATCACCTGCCTTTAATTGTTAATAACTAGACTTGACGACCCCTTGACTTTTGAAACATAAAGGGGCACAATCCCCTCCACTGTTACTTGTCACGGATGTCTGATGAGAAAAGACAGGCTGGGGCGCTCCACTGACACCATTCCCTGCAGAGTTTAATGGACCCGAATGTGGGAGGAGCTTCCCAGTGCTCACTGTTGCCCCTGCTGGTGGCACACTGACAAGGGAATTATAAGTGCGGCCACAGGGAGCCCCCGAATATGGCGGCTCCAGCAACACCGCCCGCATAATACAGCAGCCCTCCCCCAGCACTGATTGCGGCCTGCACTGTCCTACCGCCCCCAACCTGCACTGCCCCCTGCCGCCCCCCTACCTGCACTGCCCCCTGCCGCCCACCTACCTACACTGCAGCCTGCCGCCCCCGTACCTGCACTGCGCATTGTTAATGAGGCCCCTCAGAGCGGCGGGAAGAGCAGAACCGTCCCCCTGCAGGAGGGAAGAGACCACCGGAGCCCGAGACATGGAGAAGAGAAGACCCCACAGAGGAGGAAACCCTGGAGGAGGAGGGAACCGGGGCGGGACACTGTATCTTAACCCAGCATGTGTGATACTGATGGCAGAGCTGTGTATCTAATCCAATCCTGTGTGATACTAACTTTTGAGCTGCGTATCTAAGCCTATCTTGTGTGATGCTAACTCCTGGGCTGTGCATCTAAGCCCAGCCTGTGTGATACTGTCTGCTGAGCAGTGTATCTAATCCTATCCTGTGTGATACTGTCTGCTGAGCTGTGTATCTAATCCTATCCTGTGTGATACTGACTGCTGAGCCGTGTATCTAATCCTATCCTGTGGGATACTGACTGTTGGGCTGTGTATCTAATCCTAACCTGTGTGATACTGTCTGCTGAGCTGTGTATCTAATCCTATCCTGTGTGATACTGACTGCTGAGCCGTGTATCTAATCCTATGCTGTGTGCTACAGTCCCCTGCCAGGGGGGTCATCTGCTGGTCATTTTTGGGGTGACACTGTAGTTTGCCTGACAGGAGGAGTCGGTTCCCAGCAGCACAGAGTATTTCAGGAGATACGTGCAGAGGTGACTATTGGTAAATGTTTCCCAATCATCCCCATCAGGGAGACAATGGCGGGTGCTGTGGCCATGGTGACCCTGTGCTGGCATCTGCTCCCTGGCAATGATTTACAGCGGCCGTAGGAATCATTCATGTGGGAATCGCGGGGCGAGCCTGGGCATGCTGCCGCCCCAGGGCCCTATAAGACTCAGCCTGGAGGGCACCAGAGCTGAGAGGAGACGCACACGTGTGCCACCCAGCTCCCGGGCACAAGCACCCGATTACCCCAAAGGTGACCGCAGCACCACCACCGACCACAGGTACAGGGGTATGGAGGGGGCAATAACCCATCTGCAACAGGATTAGATACACATTCAGCAGACAGTATCACACAGGATAGGATTAGATACACAGGTCAGCAGACAGTATCACATAGGATAGGATTAGATATACAGCTCAGCAGACAGTATCACACAGGGTAGGATTAGATACACAGCTCGGCAGACAGTATCACACAGGGTAGGATTAGATACACAGCTCTTCAGACAGTATCACACAGGATAGGATTAGATACACAGCGCAGTAGACAGTATCACACGGGATAGGATTAGATACACAGCTCAGCAGACAGTATCACACAGGATAGGATTAGATACACGTTCAGCAGACAGTATCACATAGGATAGGATTAGATACACAGCTCAGCAGACAGTATCACACAGGGTAGGATTAGATACACAGCTCAGCAGACAGTATCACACAGGGTAGGATTAGATACACAGCTCAGCAGACAGTATCACACAGGATAGGATTAGATACACGTTCAGCAGACAGTATGACATAGGATAGGATTAGCTACACAGCTCAGCAGACAGTATCACACAGGATAGGATTAGATACACAGCACAGCAGACAGTATCACACAGGGTAGGATTAGATACACAGCTCAGCAGACAGTATCACACAGGGTAGGATTAGATACACAGCTCAGCAGACAGTATCACACAGGGTAGGATTAGATACACAGCTCAGCAGACAGTATCACACAGGGTAGGATTAGATACACGTTCAGCAGACAGTATCACATAGGATAGGATTAGATACACAGCTCAGCAGACAGTATCACACAGGGTAGGATTAGATACACAGCTCAGCAGACAGTATCACACAGGGTAGGATTAGATACACAGCTCAGCAGACAGTATCACACAGGGTAGGATTAGATACACAGCTAAGCAGACAGTATCACACAGGATAGGATTAGATACACAGCTCAGCAGACAGTATCACACAGGATAGGATTAGATACACAGCTCAGCAGACAGTATCACACAGGATAGGATTAGATACACAGCTCAGCAGACAGTATCACACAGGATAGGATTAGATACACAGCTCAGCAGACAGTATCACACAGGGGCTCTCTTTGTGTCTCTGTAGTGACATCTGATGGTTAATCTCTTGGCTCCGGATCTTCTCTACAAATATTAGACATGTTGTAACTTGCTACATCTTATCTGCCGTTATGTTTCAATGACAGGGAAGTGTATCACAGGCTGTACACCTGTGCTATATACCCTCCTCTATATACCTCCCCCTGCTCTATACACTCCTCTATCCCCCCTCCCCCTCGCTGTATACCCTCCTCTACATACCGCCATCCCCACTGTATACCTCCATCTATACACCCCCCCTTCCCGCCTCCTTTTACCCTCCTCCATATACTGTACTACTTATATTTCCAGCATAGGAGACACAAGCCGTTTATGTCATGTTCTTATGGTGGTGCTGGTTCTGATGATGTATTTGTGGACCTCTTCTCAGGGCAGCACCATGGCTGACATCCCCCTGTCTCCATCTGAGGACATTGTGGTCCTGGCAGGCGCTGGTGATGCCCATTCCCGGTCAGGTCCTGTGTCGTGTCGTCGCCGCTCTCACTCCATAGAGATGCCCCCGCGGCAGCTGACTCGCCTCCGGAGCATCGATGAGCGGTCCGCTGTGCACTCGCGCCGCAGCTCGGTCGTCAGCAACATGAACGGCCCGTTCTCCCGCAGGAACTCTTTGTGCCCCATTGCCCTGAGCAAGCGGCTGTCCCTGGGGCCCTGGGCGCACTATGGACGGGTCAGCTTCTCAGGGCTCCCCCTCTACCAGCCCATAAAGGAGATTCAGTATGAAAACACCTACAAGATGGGCCCCGACCTGGACTGCAGGTTTAACCCCTGCAGGGCCCAGAAGATGCTGGAGACCATCCTGAGGACCTACCTGGCGGACACCAAGTACAACGCCCTCACCAGCGGGCAGCTGGCCCAGAACCTGTCAGAACTCATCCGCAGCAAACTCAAGGAGTCCAGCCCCAGCCGCTACAAGGTGGTCTGCAGCGTCCTCCTAGGCCAGATGTCCCACCAGGGGGTCAAGGTGTCCAGCCGCTCCCTGTGGGACCCCCACAATGATAGTTTTGCCTCTGCCTCGTATTCCAACACCACATTATTTGCAGTGGCCATGGTCCACGGGCTGTACCATGAGTGACCAGTAGGTGAGGTCAAGGGCCATCCCATTGTTAGTTACCCATAGCAATAGGTGCAGACATGTCTGACCATGCACCAAGTCCCTTGTACTAGAGATGGTGCGGAGGTCACTTGTCACCCATCTGCCATGACGCACCCTCCAGTCATGTTTGGAATGAGAGTACCTGGAGCCAGCACTTGGGGGGGACATGACCTTTGCCTTATGTTATGTTTAATGTTGGAATAAAGCTTCCGTCTCACTGGATGTTTGACTCAATTTGGGGGGAGGGGGGGGGGGGAATCCTCTGCCTAAATCCTGCCTAGTGAACGACAACTAATGACCAGCAGCCCCCCCCCCCCCTTAGTACTACATGTACCCCCCAGTATTATACAGACTTCCCATTGCTTCAGTACTGCATAATTTCCTCCAATTGAGCAGGGGGTGTGCGGTCCCGAATACTCTCACCCCTCATATCTACAATACACAGGATTAGAACAAGACAATTAACAAAGAGTTTCAGTACGGAGCCACCATTGTGTGACTTCAGGGCTCAGATTACACAAATCCTTCACTTTGATAAATCTAACAAAACAAATATATCTAACACCCCCCACCCCCAAACATGAACTACGGTTCTGTCTATTGGTTTTGTTTGGTATGTGGTCAAAGTGCACACAGGCACCAAAAATCATACAGCAATAGCACAGGCAGTCCCCGGGTTACGTACAAGATAGTTTCTGTAGGTTTGTTCTTAAGTTGAATTTGTATGCAAGTAGGAACTGCATATTTTATAACCCCAGACAGAATTTTTTTTTTGGTCTCTGACAATTGAAAGTTTGATTGTCATAAGAACCAGGATTTACGATAAAGCTTCATTGCAGATGCCTTTGGTAACTGTTACAGCGGATCATTGCAGCCTAGGGCTAAAGTACAGTAAATTACTAATATCCGGAGGTCTGTTTGTAACTAGGGGTTGTCAGTAAGTCGGGACCACCTGTACTGACCCACTATTCTGCCACTGGTGCAGTCACTGTGTACATACATGACATTACTTATCCTGTACTGATCCTGAGTTACTTCCTGTATTATACTCCAGAGCTGCACTCACTATTCTGCTGCTGGTGCAGTCACTGTGTACATACATGACATTACTTATCCTGTACTGATCCTGAGTTACATCTTGTATTATACTCCAGAGCTGCACTCACTATTCTGCTGCTGGTGCAGTCACTGTGTACATACAGGACAAAGCTTGCACTTGTCTCTATAGACTCGACAATCTTTCTTCATGGATTCCCGATTGAGCCAGAACAGATGATTTTTTTTGCAATTTTCAGAATAAAGTTTATTAGTAATTTTTGTACAAAACTTAATTTTTTGCCGATTAATGAGAATCTAAGAAAAAAAAATACATTAAAAATAAATACCATCTTTATAAATAAAACATAAATAAATGTCATTATGGAAGAACAAACAGTTGATGTGGGGCCCTCACTGCTCTTGCAGGGCCCGTACCATGAAACCAAAACAAAGATACATTTCAAGTAGCAGCCTGAACTCTTAGGTCCTTTTCAGTCTGGAGGAGTCCGGGCTCATCGCAGGGGGAGGAGCCAGACTCATATGTAGCATATAGGAAACAGGAGGGGGTGATGGTGCGAGGGGGGCGGGGGTGTTAAAGTGCTGTGATTATATGGAGCTCCATTTAACCCTTATACACATGGAGCTCAGGATTCACAGATTTAACCCTTTGTCTCTGGGTGCGAGTCACAAGACCAAGACACCGTGTAACGTTTAAGTGAGAAATTCTGCAATTTTTTTTGCTTACAACAGCAAAGTCAAAAAAAAAAGATTAAAAAAAGCCTTTGGTAGTAATGTAGTGCAGTCAGTGTGGGAGGGGGCCCGGTGAGGTTATTGAAGCTCCGCCCTGCACTGTGTATCCCATGCAGAGGAGATGTATCAGCCCCCAACTATTCCATTAAATCTGGACATCTCATTAAGGCGGCGTGTAGCACACGATCATAGCTACAGAGCGGTAATCCAAGTATATGGCAGATGCAGGGGTCTATGGGAGGACGTGCCCCCCAGCAAATGACTGGCGGACTGGGTGGGGATCACAGTTCATTACATTGTAGAAAACACAAGGGAAACCAGGTGATGGCCCCTGGCACAGGAGCAGCTGGTGGCCAGTTCCTCCATCAATAGACCCCAGACCAGTGTGAATAGGGCAGCCCCCCAGCAGCTGCTCTTATTCCATCAATGACACCCTGATGAATGGAGCGGGGGAAGGGGAAGCTCATGTCCCCAGTGCAGATCAGAGTAATCCTCTTGTGTGCAGCGAGGTGACAAAAATCCACTATTGGATGACAAGTCATAGCATAACAATCCCCTAGTGACATGACCACCACGAAGGACGTGTCCGCACCAGACGTGGCATCACCACTTCATTCAAGTGAAGGCAACTTCAAGATTTCCGCTACAGATAAGATTTTGCAATTCAAGCACCGAAAAGCTCTGAGGAGCCTCAGATTGTTCAGCTTGTGGGGTACGGTCACCCCCAAATAAGATTATGCCCATATCCCGGGCACATGGTCCAGACAGTCCATACAACATTGGCACCAGGGAGATCAGGGCATGGCGGGCAGGGGCTCTAGGATTCAGCCTTCTGCTCCAGAAGCTTCAGGGTGTACTTGAGGCGATGGTACATGTCTGAGGTGCAGCCGCTCTCCCCCAGGGAGCTGAGCAGGAAGGTCTGAGAGCTGCGGTCACGGTTGATGTAGGTCAGCAGGTAGGTGTCCTGAGGTTTGCTGAGGATCAGCTTTGTGTGATCATTGTAGAAATTCACCTGGGAACAAAACAAAGCAGTCAAGACAAGAAGCGGATGGAATCTACCATAAGCAACAATAGACGAATGTTATTCCGTATTCTGTGTTCCTCTCCATGTACAACATTCACCTTCCATCAGTTAATGGAAACCATGTTGAAATCAGACTGGAGATTACATTAATTTCTGCAAAAGTGTTAGTCCCGTGCAGGAGTTTTCCCCCCTCATCCATCCAAAAGCTGGCAGCGCATAGCAGAACTGCTGGTGCAGCTCAGACATCTCACTGGAGCAGCTCTGGAGGCTGCAGCTGATATGTCTCCTCCTACCCAACTCCCAGGTATCAAAACTGTCCCGTCACATGGTGACAAACCCTGAAGCCAACATACATTTTGCAATTGATCTGCATCAGTTTTCACGGATTCTCAGGAATAGTGATCAGACAAGGACAGGCCGTACTGTAGCAGAACAGCAACCATTATTCCATCTCTTTAACCGTTTGTTGACCCAAGTCAATTTTCCATGATGAAGTTAGCACAGGGTAGAGGGAGCTGCAGGTGATCTGATAACTACAGCAGCAAGACTACTACAACTCACAATCTTCCCACCACCAAATATATTGAGATTTTTTTTTAGCTTACTCAGAAAATAAAGTTTGTGTGACCTTTGAACTAGAACTTTTACACTGATCCTGCTCACAGTTAATGGTCTTGTTTCAGTGTATGGACCTGCAGGTGCTGATCCATTGTAACAAAACCTGGAGAGGACTGCATTATATAACGGAGGGCTGGTATATAACGTACACTGTCCGCTCTCCTCACCTGGAGGGTGCCATTGTTGAAAAGCATCAGCAGGGCATGCTCCGTCTTCACCCACTGTAGAAGCAGCAGCAGCGGGGGTGGCGGCCGGACCCCTTCATTCTGACACGGAAGATCCCCTCCCTAAAGAAAGGAATGCGTTAGTCACTGGACGTCTTGGTTAGGTTACAGTTAGTTGTGAATGGCAGTGATCCAAGTGCTGAAGAGGTGAGAGACTTCCATAGATGAGCCCGCACTTCCCACCACTTCCACTGGATCCTCAGAACCGGTTCTGTCACATTCCTGACCTCTGAGCAGCCAGAAACTGCCGACATAAGGCAAGAAGTTGCCAAGTGCTCAGCGATGACCGCACCCCAAGACGTCACCTACTAGTCACAGGGCAAGTGATGCCTACAATGGGCCACTGCCAGCACATGGCACGGCTCATCCTACCCTATCCAGGCCCGTACCCTCACTGCTCCGCAATACCAGCAGAAATGTGTAGGGACTATATAGCAGCTCACTGCACACAGCACAGCAACAAAAGCTACAATCCTGGAATATAAATCCATCTCTATGTTCTGGGAACTAAGCAAAACAGTTTTCCAAGGTGCTAATGGTATTAGTGGAGCATCTATGGCTTTTAGTCTACACACGCCTATAAGACGGCCTTAATTAGCAAGCTCTCCAGAAGGAGAACTCTTACTTTGACCCATCTCTGTTCTGCTGATACAAACGTACACAAAGGTCTGATTACACATCTCTGCAGGGACAACACTTAACACTGGCTGCATTCTGTATGTTCCCCACCTGCTGACAGATCCCTTTAAGAACCCATTAACACCACAAAAGGTTTGTGGACAAAGAACAAGCCTCATTGTGATGGAGTAAGTCCAGCTGCACAGTTTTGCATGAGTCCTGGGGTGGTGATGGAAGTGTATTTGACATGCAAATTCAGCCTATCCAAATATCTTATCTGCATTGATGAGCGTCAGCTCTGACAACAAGGCTCATGCAATGTGATCTGAATGCCCCAGACACTCACCTTCATCAGGTTTTGCTCCATGTATGTTGCAAAGTACTGCAAGACACTCATTTGGCCCTGGAGCTGCTCGGGGACAGCGGAGGCCGCGAACACAAAGTGGCGGCTGTTTGTCAGGTTGTAATGGACATTTCTGTGGAAGGAGGAGGAGATCATACGAGCGATTAGACTACAGATGCACTGGAGGAGCCCTATACATAGGTGTATGGGAAGGAGACCTCCAAATAGAGAAGGCAGAACCTCACCTGCGGCTGGCGGGCAGAACCATGTGAGTGCCATTGTTGAACAGGACCCCGATGCTGCGGTTAGATAACTGATACCCAAATCCATATTTGTTAGAATAATCCACCCACTTAGACACCCAAATGAAGTCTTCGTGTCTTGAGAGAGGGGTGGGCTTCCCTTCACCTGTGGGGTCAAGAGAGCAGAGATTATATGAAGCCACTCAAAAGAAATAGACAATTACACAAGAAAATAATGGGATACTTACCTACGGGCATAGAAGACAGGCAGCCCTTGAGGACCTCTAGAGCTGTCTCCATCACCCCAGAGGCAGAGACACAGTCCTCAAAATCTGTCACAAGGAACAAATCAGGAATGATCAGAGACCAGTTCAGAGAACCGCCAGTAGCAGCAACTATACAGGGTAACGGGCACTTACCGTCACTGCCGACCAGGCTGCCGCTGATGGATCTAGACACAGATTTCCCAGATGCCTCCTCTGTTAGGGTCTCCACAGGACAGCAGCTGCCGCTGAGGGCTTGGCCAGTGACTGGGGCGGCCTGCTGGGGGGACAGGGTACAGGGTTAATGTGATGCCATCCTCCTAGAGGGACCCCACAGTGGAGACCTGGAAGAAGCTTATAGAAAGATCGAGGATAGATCTAGATTTTTGAGCTAGGAGACATCAGCAGAAGATGAAGTCCTTCATATTGATTATCCCATCATTGGCTCATGGCAGCAAAATCTGCAACAAAAACTCAATGTGCTTCTCCAGCATCAAAACATTCCCCCAGTTAAACTTGACATCGCTCCATGTAAATATAGGGGGACACTTATCCACTGCACAAGAAAGAATCTGGGACTCATTTGGGGGTTCTATAGATCAGACTTCTGGGTGCAATTTTTGGTTTCCCTTCAATTTCCTTCCACAACTTTCTCCTTTACAATGTCTCCTCCATTACCTCATTCCCCTCCACGGTTTTATAGCTGAGCTGTCGGCAGATGGAAGTCTTCACCAAGCCCGTCACTAGCTTAGATAAGTCGTCCTTCTCCTCGGAGGAGCTTTTCTTTGCTGCAAGAGATTCGAATTGAGACCAAAATCAGCAGTTTGTGGGAACTCATCAGAAAAGGGGGAGCAAAGAAAGGTCAGGGCTTGGTGGAACCCAAAAGACCAAAATGACAAATACAACATGTCAGACATCAGGGTTCATGCAGAAATGAGGATACTACCAGAGGAGCGAGAGCAATGGTGTCACGGGGTCATAGGCTGCAGATCAAGATTACCTTTTGACTTTCCTTTTCCAAATAAACTCTTGGCAACTCTGGTGAGGAGGCTCTTGGCCGGGTTGGGTGGGTGCAGATCAGGGACCATCACGCAGCTGCTTGGAGGCAACTTTTCTGGGGTGTAACCCTAAAGGAAGACACAAGAGTTAATCTCAGGCCGAGACAAAACGGAAGAGACTAAAAATCTGTGGCCTGGAGGGGAGGCCGCACCTTGGTGAAGAATTCATGTTCAATGATTTGGTCGAGTGTCAGCCGCTCACTGGGGGTGCGTTTCAAGATGCCCATTATCAGCTGCTTGGCAGAGGACGAGAGGCAGGCGGGCAACGTGTACTTCACCTGCTTGATACAGCGGTATGTCTCCTTTAAATCTGAAGTCTCGAAGGGTGGAGTGCCACAGAGGAGCGTGTACCTGCAGAGAACAAGGTCCATTCAGTTTATTTGTGTCACATACAATGCAGAACATGGAGGTGACATTTGTGAAGACTGTGGGAGGCAGGTTACCAGCTGGCACCGTCTCTACGTTTATTGACGCCAACAGGAAGTAAAAAAAAAAATTAAATATAGGTCAATTACCCACAGGGGAGACCAGAAATAGCAAAGTGTATTCCACATGGGTGACACTTCTCTCCAGGGAGGAGCCAGGCACAGACTATACGATGTCTAGAGCCATCGGGGAGCGGAACGTTGTGCAACATTAGTAATAATTTCCTGTGACACCAACAAGTGATGCAGAACGTTCCACCACAGCCGGCGCCCACAACATCCCAGCATCCGGGACAGCTCAAGATTTCCCTTTTAAATGCAAGTGAAAAGCTGAACCTACATGACGCATCCTAGGGACCAGACATCCGACTCGGGGCCGTGACCGTGTCTGTGCAGGACTTCAGGGGCCAAGTAATTTGGGGTACCGCATATTGTTCTGTGAAAGAGCAGAGAGCAAAGTTACCACAAAGCAATGCACCCAAGTAGTGACATTACACAACCCCCACCCCCATCCCCTACACGGGAATATCCTGCACCTCCCCCCAGGTCCCTTAACTACTCACTTCTTCCTCTGCTCCGGTGGCTCCAGCCTTGCTGCCAGCCCAAAGTCACCAACTTTCAGCTCCATGTTCTCATTGATGAAGAAGTTTCCTGCAGAACCAGAAGCAGATGAGCACAATCCAAACCTTTGTATGGAGCCACAGCATCTGGACACCTGGAGGGTGCGCCCCTTACCTAACTTCAGGTCCCGGTGAATGATCCCCTTCATGTGCAGGTACTTGAGGCCGGAGATGATCTGTTTCAGGTAATACCTAACCTCGGGCTCTAGCAGCGTGTGGCGCGCCTTCCAGATATGTGCGAGAGACTGCAGAAGACACATTCATTGTATTGTAGCAACAAAACCTTAAAATCTTAAGCCTCAGAGGCAAACAATCCCCTGCACAAATAACTAGCAGGAAACAATGACTGCAAGAAACATATCTGGAAACATAAACATGACGTTACATCCTACAGTATGACTGATCCGAGATCTCACTATTACTGGGGGGAGAAATCATCTGACATGAGGGATGTGCGCTCCATTTGTAATGTGGGGGCAGCACATTGCACTCGTCTTCTCTGCTGACTATGAGCTCACATCTGTACTGGGTCTGGAGAGGCTCAGGGCCACCATTTGAGTCTTCCTGCAGCTGCTGCGAGGGCTCTTTGTAGTAGCGCAGGGCTACATCTGACAGAGCTGGGGTTAGGTTACACTTATCTTACAGGGGAGGGGGCCGGGAACATGTAACCTGCACAAAGGGCCAATTCTAGGGCCGGTTGCTTGCACTAGCAGCTGCCTCAGCACCGGATAAACCTTCTATGATGGCACCAGAGGCTGGAGAGTCCCCATGGTGGCCACTGCACATGCACTTACTTTGCGGCTGCAGATCTCGAGGAAAATGTAGATGTTCTCAGAGTCTTCAAAATGGTGGGAGAACTTGACAATGTGTTTATGATGGAGCTGCTGGTGCAAATCAATCTCATTCACAATCTAAGGAAGGAAATGGGGAGAAATGTAGAAAATTGCGTAAAAGTAAAGTTCCTGCCATCCGACAACTCGGCAGCAACAGGCATCTAGGCTCATCCAATAATCCAACATCTGAAGCCGATTACAGGAGTTTATGGCTCTTGCATTGGATTCTCACACCAGGTTAATGTAGTATAAAACACTTTTTGTAACTTGAACTCTCATCTCCTCATTCAGGGAGTGTCCGGCCACAATAAAGGAATTACGATGTTTCAAGCTGTCTCTTCCTTTGAACATCCCAAGAAAACAAAAGGCTTGTGTCCTGTGACTGCAGCCTGTGAATCCAGGGCTGGGCCATTAACCCCTTGCTCGCACCATTAGGTCGTCAGAGCTCAAGGTTGGTCCCCCAGGGGGTCACGAGTCACTCACCTTCTCGCGCTGATGTGGCTTGGCCACACGACTGTGCGGGATGACTTTCACAGCATAGGTTTTATTGGTGGAGATCTCAGTCATTTCATAGCAGCGAGCAAATCCTCCCTGGAACAAAGAGGAAAGGGTTAATAAAGTGCACCCCAAAAATCAACACTATGGGGCAAGTGCAACCCCAGTGCATATCACAGAAAGCAGAGATATTATCTGATTATAAAGTGAACCTTTCAGAATTAAAGCTGAATTCACACAGGTGAAGGTTCGTTACAGTGTACTTGTAGGCATAAGCCATCAGCCTGAGACCAAAGTACGTTTAACGCTACAGAGGATTGTCTACATTGACAATTTAACAAACCCATCAGCTGAGAGAGGACTAGGTCATCCCCAAATCATGAGGAACTAAAACCTTAGAAAGTTCCACATTTCTCGATGAGAGTTTTCTTAGGACCCAGTCGTGTGACCCTAGTACTGCTCTCATGGGAGGAAGTGTGATCCGGACTGACCCTTCCCCCACCTCAGGAAGTGTCCAGACTGATACACAGTGACGATACCTCCTGCTGTGAGTGATAATCAATGAAGAGCTAAATATAACCAGTGGTGACCATAGAGCTTCCTCTCCGCCAGACATTTATACCCCCCCCCCCCCCCTTCTCCGATGATAAGGGGTCGCGCTGCGTCTGCAGAGGCTGCAGTAATGGACGCCGGCTGCAGACAATGCGCCCAGATTAATAACAGCCACTCAGTCCAGTAATGGCTGCAGGATTCCTGAAACAAACCCAGAAAAGCCATGGGTTAAACACCACTAAATCGACAATAGTCAGATGGGGTCAGATGAGGGACCCCAAAGCAACAGTCAACACTCCTTTCTTAACAGAAGGCTTAACCTTGTTGCATTAACCTAGAATATTGGGGTAGGGGAGAGTGCAGAATCTACATCACAAGCTCCGGCCCAGCATCAGAAACTGGAACAAGTCTCCAGCAGACACTGAACCTGTAGATCTGATACATTGTAGCGACCACCTCCCATCACTGTGGCGCCTGCCCCCTGGACATCGATACAATGTAGCAGAACAACCAACATACAAATCAGGAGAACATCATGAAATCAGTCAGAACGACCAAAACCCACGATAAATCCTGATCTGTCCGACACATTGTAGCAACACAGACCCAACAACAGAAACCAAGGAGACGGATTCCCGGGCCATGAGGAGTCGTATCCTCATCATCCTCCACACCTCATTCAGGGAAAGGCCGTGACTCAGGCACCCGCCTGCTGCCCTCTGTGCCCGTCACCACCCGATATAGCAGATGTACACAGCATGGCGACCCTGCACCCATTACAGACCCCCATAGTAACCCAGGTACAGAACCCTGCTAGGGGCACCAGACCCCCACTAGTGTATTCAGCTTGGGGTGCCCTACACCAGAGTCCCCCTAAATAGTGATCCATTCACCACAATACACAGGGGGCGCCACAGAGCACAGCACAGGGGGCTCCGCCATCTCCTGCAGGATCATTGATATTCCAGAACCGTCACCACTGCAAACACCAGCGCCATGAGGGGACAGACATGACACATGTGCCCCACACCCCAGGACTGCAGGGGTCCACACATCATACACACTGGGGTAGGAAAGATGGGAAATGGGGGCTCCAGGGACACACATGATACATGGAGGATATGGGGGGCAATGCTGCACCTCCTGTATCCCAGATCTGAGCACCTCCTTCCTCCCCCATGTATAGCCACAGCAGGAGCAGGGGATGCTGGAACTTGTAGTGCACCGGGCTAGTCCTTGGGGTTGGGAGCATCTCTCACCTTGCCCAGGGTTCTGCCCCTCGCGTAGCTCCGTCCTGTCAGGGGGTCGGTGATGGTTTTGCTGGGGGGCTGCTGTGCGGGTTTGGGGGCGGCCTGGAGGTGCTCCGGGAAGGGCTGGATGTAGCACGCGCGCTCCATGGTCTCCGCCGCTGCTGCTTCTCCTTCGCCGCCCGCAGCGATACTGTCCCCGCCCGACCGCACACGCGTTATATCAATGAGACCAAGGTGACGTCAGGCGCATGCGCGGTGGACTGAGGGGCGGCCGCGCGCTGGAGCCACGTGGACCCCCAAACTCCTCCCGCCCCTTCTCCAGGCCCCGCCCCAGAATATTCACCATGATAGACCAGTGTATAATGGATAGACCCCAGTACAGGAAGTGTAATATATACCCCTCCTTATATAATGTACAGACCCCAGTACAGAAAGTGTAATATATACCCCTCCTCATATAATGTACAGACCCCAGTACAGGAAGTGTAATATATACCCCTCCTTATATAATGTACAGACCCCAGTACAGGAAGTGTAATATATACCCCTCCTCATATAATGTACAGACCCCAGTACAGGAAGTGTAATATATACCCCTCCTTATATAATGTACAGACCCTGGCACAGGAAGTGTAATATATACCCCTCCTTATATAATGTACAGACCCTGGCACAGGAAGTGTAATATATACCCCTCCTTATATAATGTACAGACCCCAGTACAGGAAGTATAATATATACCCCTCCTTATATAATGTACAGACCCCAGAACAGAAAGTGTAATATATACCCCTCCTCATATAATGTACAGACCCCAGAACAGGAAGTGTAATATATACCCCTCCTTATATAATGTACAGACCCTGGCACAGGAAGTGTAATATATAACCCTCCTCATATAATGTACAGACCCCAGTACAGGAATAGTAATATATACCCCTCCTCATATAATGGACAGACCCCAGTACAGGAAGTGTAATATATACCCCTCCTCATATAATGTACAGACCCCAGAACAGAAAGTGTAATATATACCCCTCCTCATATAATGTACAGACCCCAGAACAGGAAGTGTAATATATAACCCTCCTCATATAATGTACAGACCCCAGTACAGGAAGTGTAATATATAACCCTCCTCATATAATGTACAGACCCCAGTACAGGAAGTGTAATATATAACCCTCCTCATATAATGTACAGACCCCAGTACAGGAATAGTAATATATACCCCTCCTCATATAATGTACAGACCCCAGAACAGGAAGTGTAATATATAACCCTCCTCATATAATGTACAGACCCCAGTACAGGAATAGTAATATATACCCCTCCTCATATAATGTACAGACCCCAGTACAGGAAGTGTAATATATACCCCTCCTCATATAATGTACAGACCCCAGTACAGAAAGTGTAATATATACCCCTCCTTATATAATGTACAGACCCCAGAACAGAAAGTGCAATATATACCCATACCCCTCCTCATATAATGTACAGACCCCAGAATAGGAAATGTAATATATACCCCTCCTCATATAATTTACAGACCCCAGTACAGAAAGTGTAATATATACCCATACCCCTTCTCATATAATGTACCTACCCCCATATATAAGGTACAGATTATATACTCATTACATTTTTGTAATTCTACATGTGGGCTACAATGGACCCCCCTAAGGGACCCCCACTTTATGAGAAACTTGTCTGCATCTTCCATCTACTAATCATCTGTTTTCACTTCACCACAGAAATTCTACAATGTGGGAACTTTGTAAAACTGCTGCCTTAGTATCATTAGATTGTCAGCTCTGCGGGCCACGGATCTCCTGTGTTGGATATTTGCCTTACTGCACTGATACATTGTAACAAGATGAGGACGAGATACACTGCAGCAAACCCTCACATGTAACACGTTGTAGGTCACTGCAGGTTATTAATGTTCCCACTGACTGAATCCCTGACAGCAAGCAGAGATGTGGAGAGTGAGGCGGAACTGAATATATGTCACAAATTTTGTACAATAATTTAACGTTGACGTTAATAGAAGAGCAAAAAGGATTGAGAGAGAGGGTCGTGTGACTGCTGGACCAGACTACGTTGTAGTCTGTTACCGTGGAGACACATGGCTCTGCATTGGACTGAGGACTATCTGGGGAAGGGGGGGTTCTCAACAGCTTTAATGTTCTATTTCCTCAGAATACAGTGCGGACAAATTGGGATAAAGCTTAAGGATCTCATCCGTCTGGAGCAGGAATGTGACTGATAATCACATAACGTTATCATCGTCCTCTGTGGACTCCACCGCCCAGATACCAGGGAAGGGGCTGCACATCTCTCATCAGCCATTCTGTCTCTTTCACTCTTTCATTTTATGGGGAAAAAATCATTTATTAAATTATGTATTTTTCGGAAAATAATTAAATAAACATCTAAGCACTTGCAGTACTGGTTATGACCAGCGGGCGCAGTGTAGAGGATCTACTCCATGTACATTACTATCCCTTTAAGACAGTGTCACCCTTTGTACATGTGTAGTCAGAGCTCATCCATTATCAGCTGATAACGATCAGGGGGGGGGGGGGGTCGTCACTCTTCTCCGGTCACTGGTCACAGATCCGGTTTACAAACCTGTTATTTCAGTATGAGACTTTTTTTGCTGCTTTTTATGAGTTTTGTGTTTTTTTCCCCTCTCTGAAGGTCACTTAGTCTGTAAATTCTGGTGCTAAAAATGTTTCCTCTAAGTCTGGGGTAACCTCATGGCGGGAGGGCATGTCCTGACCCTTATGGGCCACTCCAGAAGGGGCAGCGAGGAGCCCAAAAATCAGCCATTATAGTGACATGAGGAGCAAAGGGGGAACAGTGAGGGGGCGAGGAGCCCAGGGACAGCAAGGACATGAGGAGCCAAGGCGGAAGAGAAGGGGCGAGAACCCTAAGGGGCAGTGAGGGGGCAGAGGGGGGATGAGGAACCAAAAGGGCAGCAACGACTTGAGGAGCCAAGGGGGAAGATGGGGGGGAGTGTGTGTGTGTGGGGGGGTACAATGGGACAGCGAGGGGACATGAGGAGTCAATGGGGCAGGGAGGAGACATTGAGCCAAGGGGGCAATGAGGGCATGAGAAGCCAATAGGGCAGCAAAGGGGCGAGGAGCCAAGGGGAAGAAATGAGCCCAGGAGCCAAGAGGAAGTAAGGAGTAAGGATCCAATGGGAAGTAAGAAGCTAAGGGGCAGCAAGGCGGTCAGGAACAAAGGGGCAAAAAGGAGGTCAGAAGCCAAGAGGAAGTGAAGAGGATGAGCACTGGGGATCTCCTTCAATAATAGGGTGAAATTTGTCCACCTTAGGGGGTCAGATCCTGATGTTGGCCCCCAAAATCCTGCAGAAGACTGAAGCAAGAAACTGATGAGACCTAAAAGACAAAGAATTTTCATAGAATTTTAGGGGAATTTATTTTAGGGGGAAATATTCTTTACTGTCTCTGAATAAGGGGAAGTTGGGGCACAATGCAGGAGCAAGTCACAACAGGGGAAATCTGGTCAGTGGAGAAGAGGGAAATACTCTCCATGATGTGACTATGGAGGGGGGTCCTGGCCTCATCACACAGTGCAGGAGCCTGAGGACCCTAAAGCTATGTTCACACTGCAGGACAAGGTACAAGGACCTGTGGACACGCTGTGGATACAGGAGCACCCACTGCTGGACACTGTGATCATGGACTGTAGTGTCTCACAGCCCCCCCCCCCCCCCCTTGCTGGACACTTTGATCATAGCCTGTAGAATGTCACAGCTCCCCCTGCTGGACACTGTGATCATAGCCTGTATAATGTCACAGCCCCCCCTGCTGGACACTGTGATCATAGCCTGTAGAATGTCACAGCCCCCCCTGCTGGACACTGTGATCATAGCCTGTATAATATCACAGCTCCCCCTGCTGGACACTGTGATCATAGCCTGTAGAATGTCACAGCTCCCCCTGCTGGACACTGTGATCATAGCCTGTAGTGTCTCACAGCTCCCCCTGCTGGACACTGTGATCATAGCCTGTAGAATGTCACAGCCCCCCCTGCTGGACACTGTGATCATAGCCTGTAGTGTCTCACAGCTCCCCCTGCTGGACACTGTGATCATAGTCTGTAGAATGTCACAGCTCCCCCTGCTGGACACTGTGATCATAGCCTGTAGAATGTCACAGCCCCCCCTGCTGGACACTGTGATCATAGCCTGTATAATGTCACAGCCCCCCCTGCTGGACACTGTGATCATAGCCTGTAGTGTCTCACAGCCCCCCCCCCCCCCCCCCTGCTGGACACTGTGATCATAGCCTGTAGAATGTCACAGCTCCCCCTGCTGGACACTGTGATCATAGCCTGTAGAATGTCACAGCTCCCCCTGCTGGACACTGTGATCATAGCCTTTAGAATGTCACAGCTCCCCCTGCTGGACACTGTGATCATAGCCTGTATAATGTCACAGCTCCCCCTGCTGGACACTGTGATCATAGCCTGTATAATGTCACAGCTCCCCCTGCTGGACACTGTGATCATAGCCTGTATAATGTCATAGCTCCCCCTGCTGGACACTGTGATCATAGCCTGTAGTGTCTCACAGCTCCCCCTGCTGGACACTGTGATCATAGCCTGTAGTGTCTCACAGCTCCCCCTGCTGGACACTGTGATCATAGCCTGTAGTGTCTCACAGCTCCCCCTGCTGGACACTGTGACCATAGCCTGTAGAATGTCACAGCTCCCCCTGCTGGACACTGTGATCATAGCCTGTAGTGTCTCACAGCCCCCCCTGCTGGACACTGTGATCATAGCCTGTAGAATGTCACAGCTCCCCCTGCTGGACATATTGTATTTGAAATCACTAGAGCTGCAGTGCTGGTGCATCGATTGAGAAGACATTCACTGATACATGAATGTTGTTTGTAGTTCTGAGAAATTTCCAATTATTTTGACTTTTGGAAATATTGAAGCTGCAAATTTCATCATTGATGTCTGAGACAACGGGGAGGGAAGTGAGAGCAGTGCAAGACGATGCAGGTTACATATACAGCACCGCAGCAGCACATATACAGCACCGCAGCAGCACATATACAGCACCGCAGCAGCACATATACAGCACCGCAGCAGCACATAATACATATACAATACATGTTTTCATGCTTTCCTAGAGACACAAAGAGAACAATGACAGCTGAGCTTTATGTTCAGTGATTTGATAGGACGGGACATGCGTCAATGTAATTGAGACCCAGCAGAGGAGACCTGGAGGTGACCTTTATGTGTAGGGGGATTATCCTCAATTATCAGGATTGCTATAATGTTTCTAATTATTACACTTTCCCCATTATCAGGACACATAAAGCCTCATTCCCCCTCTCCCAGCAGGGCTGCGGGATACACACATAATCTCGTTTGCACTTGTGAGTGATGATCACACGATATTCACCCCACACAATGGACACTTTGTCTGGATGTAAATGACCCCTGAGGATAAGAAGGGAGAAAGACCCAGTGGTCGCCTATGGACATGAGTACAGATCCATAGCTACAATATTTATCACCCAGCCTTAAAGGGGATGTCACAGACACATGGCTGCCACACCTCTCCACAGGATGTGTCTGGTCCTGCAGCTTCAATCATTGGAATAGAAGACACAATACCACATGCATCCTGTGGACAGAGGGGGCGCTGCTATTGTACGCCTGATTTTAGACATCTCCTTTAAGTCTACAACTCAAGGAAGACATTAGGGCGAAAAATAATGTCTGTCATTCAGCTTTCCCAGAATCAGACATTAGTATGTGATTTGTTACAAAGTGTCAGAAGAGACGTCTGCAAAGGTCTGTGACTTCCAGAGGAAGTGGTGGCCAGTCACCAGTGTCACCTGCCACCAGGCAGAGCTTTCATATGGAAATGTGTGAGGTGTAATGACATCCTCCAAGAGACAATGGCGCAGCTCACATCCCTAATTACTTCCTAGTTACCTCCCTCTCCGCATGTCTGGGACATGGTGCATATTGTGGCCCATATCGACTAAGCAGCTCACACCATATATAAATATGTATTGGAGATGAGGCACAGCGGGGGAGCCATTGGCCTTGCTTCAGGCTCAGATCACATAATTCAGAGGCTTTCTGCTGTTGCCCGGTCTTTGGTGAGGGATCTAAGTGTCACCACCAATGTCACCAATACGAAAATGCTGACAATAATTACTGTAACTGATTAATAATAACTGATGACAATAACCACTCCGCCTTAAGTTCACTGTATCACAAGCACATAAGACTTGTCTCACTGGACACTGGAAATAATACTAGACTCGGTGAGTTGTCACACACTACAAGGTTAGTCCGTGTCTTGTAATAGCTTATCGCTGCAGCACATCTCCCACACTGCGCCACTAAACATACCACAGTCACTTATAGTATAATGTCACCAGGATAACAGAAATGTCCCACACTGTGCTCCTAATTTTTAACCCCACAACACAACTGATCACATTGTGACCCCACATATATCAAATGCACTCCCCATAACGACACACTATCCCCCAGCGTAAAATTATATTGTGACTTTGCCATTTATATACTATCACTATCAATAAATAAAACTGTACCATTAATAAAATTGTGCCTTCAGATAATAACAGAATATTATCCCTTTATTGATAATTTTATATCTAGCCCCCTCCAGAGACGGTGGCTCCTGCCATGTCGCCGGTGTTGGGGGCCACCAGAGGATTCAGCTGGGGTCTATACAGATCATAGGGGGGGCTACATACACTGCTCTGATACATGTGTGTATCATATTACTATACTGCCTAGTCTAGGCTTCCAGCAGCACCAAGTCTAATAAGGCAAACACTAATTTCTGCCAGTTTACACAGCAAAGCTGAAAAGTGATCTCCAGAGAGCAGGAAGTGTCAGTCATTCATCTGCTAGAGGATGGGGCTTCAGTGATAATGTTATGTGTAGTCTCAGGAATATTAGATGTAGGTGGCATGTGGATTGGTCGCATGGCACATCAACAGTCCCCAACAAGGAGACTAAAACTCTGTTCCCAGAGATGCCCAGAGCTTCACAGACGCCTCATCAAACAGACCTACAGAGGTGAGGAGAACAAGCAAAGATGGCGCCGGCTTTCCACCACCCTTGATACTGGAGCTCTGCAGTTCCTGCACTCACCTGATAGAGCCTAGCGACCTGCTAGATGCCCCCAGGTCCTCTCTCCTGTCTTTATAAAACCACTACCATCGGCCATCACTGAGTGTCCCACATAGAAAAGAAAATGTAGCAATTTGTAAGGGACGACAATGTGAAAGAAATACAAGCAAAACTTACAGACTCTGAAGATAAAAGAAACAACATAAAGCTGCGGGTGATACCAGAAGTTGTACTGAGCCCCAACTCAAAACCAATGTACAGTGTTGACTGTATAGATCCAGAAGGTAAAACACAAACAACACCAGAACTAAGACAAATATAGATGATGAATACTAACAAAGATACAATCAATCAAATATAATCCCTATACTAATCAAAGGATGAATACTAGAGATGAGCGAACACTAAAATGCTCGGGTACTCGTTATTCGAGACGAACTTTTCCCGATGCTCGAGTGCTCGTCTCGAATAACGAACCCCATTGAAGTCAATGGGAGACTCGAGCATTTTTCAAGGGGACCAAGGCTCTGCACAGGGAAGCTTGGCCAAACACCTGGGAACCTCAGAAAAGGATGGAAACACCACGGAAATGGACAGGAAACAGCAGGGGCAGCATGCATGGATGCCTCTGAGGCTGCTTAATCGCACCATTATGCCAAAATTATGGGCAACAGCATGGCCATGACAGAGTGACAGAATGAAGCTAGATAGCATCTAAAACATCCAATAATTGACCCTGACACTATAGGGGACGGCATGCAGAGGCAGCGGCAGCAGGCTAGAGAGTGTCATGGCGACATACCCTAAATGGACTCAGGCTTCAAACCAATGGGTGGCAGAGAGGAACCAAAGGAGGTGAGCAAGAAGCGCTCAAATAATATCGGTACATGATAAAAGTTTGCCAGTATATTTTGTGGATTACACAGCAGGGTGGCGACAAAGTTAACATGGAAGCCATGAAAACAACCCAAAATTCTGCCTGACACAGCTCGTTTGATAAGGGGACCATGTATGGAGGCAGTGAACTAGTAGTAGATTAAAGGTGCTGCAGTTAAAACTATGTTAGTTGGATCTTGGCATGGAGCTGGCGCTCCGCTGCCAGGCGAGCTTTCGCCAATCCAAGCCCCTGTCTCTAGGCTACTCCCCAAACAGCACTTCTAAGAACCTTTTGTATAAGATCAAGTGTAGTAGCGTTCTTATAAGTTTAGGATATGGCGGGTGAGGGGAATGTAAACAGATGCGCAAGAAGCGCTGAAATAATATCCCTAAATGGTAAAAGTTTGCAAGTATATTTTGGGGATTACACAGCAGGGTGGCGACAAAGTTAACAACTTTGATGTGGAATGCCCTGTAATAGCTCTTGGGCGGTGTGCCTTTTATCGCCTAGGCTCAGCAGTTTCAGCACCGCCTGCTGTCGCTTAGCGACGGCACTGCTGCTGTGCCTAGAGCTACCGACTGATGGCGCCATGCCCACGGATGGTAATTCGGAGGAGGAGGAGGTGGAGGAGGGGTGGGAGGAGGTATAGTAGGCCTTTGAGACCTGGACCGAGGTAGGCCCCGCAATTCTCTGCGTCGGCAGTATATGACCAGCCCCAGGGTCAGACTCGGTCCCAGCCTGCACCAAGTTAAGTGTAGTAGCGTTCTTATAAGTTTGGGATATGGCGGGTGAGGGGAATGTAAACAGATGCGCAAGAAGCGCATGATGCGCATGGAGCTGGCGTTCCGCTGCCAGGCGAGCTTTCGCCAATCCAAGCCCCTGTCTCTAGGCTACTCCCCAAACAGCACTTCTAAGAACCTTTTGTATAAGATCAAGTGTAGTAGCGTTCTTATAAGTTTAGGATATGCCGGGTGAGGGGAATGTAAACAGATGCGCAAGAAGCGCTGAAATAATATCCCTAAATGGTAAAAGTTTGCCAGTATATTTTGTGGATAACACAGCAGGGTGGCGACAAAGTTAACAACTTTGATGTGGAATCCATGAAAACAACCCAAATTTCTGCCTGACACACCTCGTTTGATAAAGGGACGATGTATGGAGGCAGCTATATGGACGACTTTTGGAGGTAGCAATGGAGACAACGTGTGGAGGCTGCTATGGAGACAATTTAATTTGGATAGTGCCTGTATGTGGCAGTCCCAAACATTTTTCAAACCAGAGGAGCAGGTAGGTGGCCCTCCAGTAAAATGGGATAGATTGAGTGCCTGTATGTGGCAGTCCCAAAAATGTTTCAAACCAGAGGAGCAGGTAGGTGGCCCTCCAGTAAAATGGAATAGATTGAGTGCCTGTATGTGGCAGTCCCAAAAATTGTTCAAACCAGAGGAGCAGGTAGGTGGCCCTGCAGTAAAATGGAATAGATTGAGTGCCTGTATGTGGCAGTCCCAAAAATTGTTCAAACCAGAGGAGCAGGTAGGTGGCCCTGCAGTAAAATGGAATAGATTGAGTGCCTGTATGTGGCAGTCCCAAAAATGTTTCAAACCAGAGGAGCAGGTAGGTGGCCCTCCAGTAAAATGGAATAGATTGAGTGCCTGTATGTGGCAGTCCCAAAAATTGTTCAAACCAGAGGAGCAGGTAGGTGGCCCTGCAGTAAAATGGAATAGATTGAGTGCCTGTATGTGGCAGTCCCAAAAATTTTTTAAAACAGAGGAGCAGGTAGGTGGCCCTCCAGAAAAATGGAATAGATTGAGTGCCTGTATGTGGCACTCACAAAAATTGTTTCAAACAGAGGACCGGGTAGGTGGCCCTCCAGAAAAATTAAATGCATGAAGTACTATAGCAAGAGCCAGTGGGCCCTGTCAAAAAATAGCCATTTTCCTCTGCTTTACTGTACAAAGAGGAGGAGAAGGAGGAAAATGAGGAGGAGGAGGAGGAGTGGATCAATTATTCAGGTTGAGCTTCCTTCACCTGGTGGAGATTGGAAATTCTGAGAAATCCAGCCTTTATTCATTTTAATAAGCGTCAGCCTGTCAGCGCTGTCAGTCGACAGGCGTGTACGCTTATCGGTGATGATGCCACCAGCTGCACTGAAAACCCGCTCGGACAAGACGCTAGCGGCAGGGCAGGCAAGAACCTCCAAGGCGTACAGCGCCAGTTCGTGCCACATGTCCAGCTTTGAAACCCAGTAGTTGTAGGGAGCTGTGTGATCATTTAGGACGATGGTATGGTCAGCTACGTACTCCCTCACCATCTTTCTGTAAAGATCAGCCCTACTCTGCCGAGACTGGGGACAGGTGACAGTGTCTTGCTGGGGTGACATAAAGCTGGCAAAAGCCTTGTAAAGCGTACCCTTGCCAGTGCTGGACAAGCTGCCTGCTCGCCTACTCTCCCTCGCTACTTGTCCCGCAGAACTACGCACTCTGCCGCTAGCGCTGTCAGAAGGGAAATACTGTTTCAGCTTGTGCACCAGGGCCTGCTGGTATTCATGCATTCTCACACTCCTTTCCTCTCCAGGGATGAGAGTGGGAAGATTTTGCTTGTACCGTGGGTCCAGGAGAGTGAACACCCAGTAATCGGTGCTGGAATAAATTCTTTGAACGCGAGGGTCACGGGATAGGCAGCCTAGCATGAAATCTGCCATATGCGCCAGAGTACCAACGCGTAAGAATTCACTCCCCTCACTGGCCTGACTGTCCATTTCCTCCTCCTCCAACTCCTCCAACTCCTCTTCTTCTGCCCATACACGCTGAACAGTGAAGGACTCAACAATGGTCCCCTCTTGTGTCTCGCCAACATTCTCCTCCTCTTCCTCCTCATCCTCCTCCACCTCCACCTCCTCCGATATGCGCTGAGAAACAGACCTCAGGGTGCTTTGGCTATCAACAAGGGAATATTCTTCCCCCGTCTCTTGTGACGAGCGCAAAGCTTCCGACTTCATGCTGACCAGAGAGTTTTTCAACAGGCCAAGCAGCGGGATGGTGAGGCTGATGATGGCGGCATCGCCACTGACCATCTGTGTTGACTCCTCAAAGTTACTCAGCACCTGACAGATATCAGACATCCACGTCCACTCCTCATTGTAGACTTGAGGAAGCTGACTGACCTGACTACCAGTTCTGGTGGAAGTTGACATCTGGCAGTCTACAATCGCTCTGCGCTGCTGGTAAACTCTGGATAACATGGTCAGTGTTGAATTCCACCTCGTGGGCACGTCGCACAACAGTCGGTGAGCGGGCAGTTGGAGGCGGCGCTGCGCTGCCCTGAGAGTGGCAGCATCTGGGCTGGACTTCCTGAAATGCGCACAGATGCGGCGCACCTTCGTGAGCAAATCAGACAGATTGGGGTATGTCTTGAGGAAACGCTGCACTATCAGATTTAACACATGGGCCAGGCATGGCACATGTGTCAGTCTGCCGAGTTGCAGAGCCGCCACCAGGTTACGGCCGTTGTCACACACAACCATTCCCGGCTTGAGGTTCAGCGGTGCCAGCCACAGATCAGTCTGCGCCGTGATGCCCTGTAATAGCTCTTGGGCGGTGTGCCTTTTGTCGCCTAGGCTCAGCAGTTTGAGCACCGCCTGCTGTCGCTTAGCGACGGCACTGCTGCTGTGCCTAGAGCTACCGACTGATGGCGCCGTGCCCACGGATGGTAGTTCGGAGGAGGAGGTGGAGGAGGGGTGGGAGGAGGAGGAGGCATAGTAGGCCTGAAACACCTGGACCGAGGTAGGCCCCGCAATCCTCGGCGTCGGCAGTATATGAGCAGCCCCAGGGTCAGACTCGGTCCCAGCCTCCACCAAGTTAACCCAATGTGCCGTCAGCGATATATAGTGGCCCTGCCCGGCAGCACTCGTCCACGTGTCCGTGGTCAGGTGGACCTTGTCAGAAACGGCGTTGGTCAGGGCACGGATGATGTTGTCTGACACGTGCTGGTGCAGGGCTGGGACGGCACATCGGGAAAAGTAGTGGCGGCTGGGGACCGAATACCGAGGGGCGGCCGCCGCCATGAGGTTGCGAAAGGCCTCGGTCTCTACTAGCCTATAGGGCAGCATCTCCAGGCTAAGCAATCTGGAGATGTGCACATTAAGGGCTTGGGCGTGCGGGTGGGTTGCACTATATTTGCGTTTCCGCTCCAGCGTCTGGGGTATGGAGAGCTGAACGCTGGTGGATGCTGTGGAGGATCGTGGAGGCGACGATGGGGTTTTTGTGCCAGGGTCCTGGGCAGGGGGCTGACTAGCAGCTGACACAGGGGAAGGAGCAGTGGTGTGCACGGCCGGAGGTGAACGGGCTTGTTGCCACTGAGTGGGGTGCTTAGCATTCATATGCCTGCGCATACTGGTGGTAGTTAAGCTAGTAGTGGTGGAACCCCTGCTGAGCCTGGTTTGGCAAATGTTGCACACCACAGTCCGTCGGTCATCCGGTGTTTCCTTAAAGAACCTCCACACTTCTGAAGATCTAGCCCTCGCCGCAAGAGCCCTCACCACGGGAGCTTCACTAGTTGACAGTGGCGCTGATGCACCAGCTCTGGCCCTGCCTCTCCGTCTGGCCCCACCACTGCCTCTTCCAACCTGTTCAGGTCGAGGACTCTCCTCCGTCTCAGAAGCACTGTGTTCACCCGGCCTCTCAACCCAGCTTGGGTCTGTCACCTCATCATCCTCCGATCCCTCAGTCTGCTCCCCCCTCGGACTTCCTGCCCTGACAACAACTTCCCCACTGTCTGACAACCGTGTCTCCTCATCGTCGGACACCTCTTTACACACTTCCACTACGTCAAGAAGGTCATCATCACCCACAGACTGTGACTGGTGGAAAACCTGGGCATCGGAAAATTGCTCAGCAGCAACCGGACAAGTGGTTTGTGACTGTGGGAAGGGTCCAGAAAACAGTTCCTCAGAGTATGCCGGTTCAAATGCCAAATTTTCCTGGGAGGGGGCAGACTGGGGGGGAGGAGGCTGAGGTGCAGGAGCTGGAGGAGTGGGGATTTCGGTGACATGGGTGGACTGCGTGGAAGACTGACTGGTGGTGGACAAATTGCTCGAAGCATTGTCAGCAATCCACGACATCACCTGTTCGCACTGTTCTGGCCTCAACAGTGCTCTACCACGAGTCCCAGTAACTTCAGACATGAACCTAGGGAGTGTAGCTCTGCGGCGTTCCCCTGCTCCCTCATCAGCAGGTGGTGTCTCACCCCGCCCAGGACCACGGCCTCTGACCCCTGCAGTAGTTGGACGCCCACGTCCCCGCCCTCGTCCTCTACCCCTAGCCCTCGGGTTAAACATTTTTAAAATGAGAGTTATAACTTTTTTTTTTTTTTTACTTCTTTTTGTTTTTTTTGGTGTTTTTTTGTGTTTTTTTTTTTTTTTTGTGTTTTTTGTTTTTTTTTGAGTTTTTAAAACCAAACAATCCTATCCTATTGCTATGGCTATTTTCTAGCCAAGTATCAAAGGAAGCACACTACTATGCCAGATGAGATGACACTGAGTTATTGCCTAATAGAAATCCAACCCCTACTGAATTTTGCCACTTCGGCCTTTGCTATGGATATGTGCGCCACTAAGCGCAGAACACAGCGGTCGCAAGTCTCACTACAAATTGCTCAGAATTGGCAAGTACATGCACTGCAGAAACTACAGCCACCAGCAGATCAACCAGAAATCAAATATATAGAACGCTACTGTAGGCTTCAAGAAGCTGTTTGTATTCTCCTATGGCTATTTTCTAGCCAAGTATCAAAGGAAGCACACTACTATGCCAGATGAGATGACACTGAGTTATTGCCTAATAGAAATCCAACCCCTACTGAATTTTGCCACTTCGGCCTTTGCTATGGATATGTGTGCCACTAAGAGCTAAACACAACGGTAGCAAGTCCCCCTGCTAATTCCTCACAAAATGGTAAAAGATGCAAATTAAAATAAAAAAAGTATAACGTTATTGTAGCCCTAAGAAGGGCTGTTGGGTTCTTTGAGAATCACTCCTGCCTAACAGTAAGCTAATAGAACACCCTAACGCTTTCCCTGACCAGCAGCAGCTCTCTCCCTAGCGGCATCCAGAGACAGAATGATCCGAGCAGCGCGGCCAGCGGCTAGTCTATCCCAGGGTCACCTGATCTGGCCAGCCAACCACTGCTATCGACGTGTAAGGGTACCACGTCATGCTGGGTGGAGTGCAGAGTCTCCTGGCTTGTGATTGACTTACTGTAATACATGTCTGTTTCTATTGTACAATATGTATTTATTTTTGGAAAAATAATTAATAAAACCTTTGTTAAAGCTAAGACGCATCCCCATCCCCTAAATCACTGAGGATAATTAGTATCAATATTAACCCATTCATCACCACAGACCTACTTCTAGACCATTATAAAAATGTAACCTCACCCACTGCTCCCTATAGATCCCTATATCCTCCTTACCCTACTCATTTCTACTGAGAATTAAGGGCTTATTCACATTAGTAATTTTTCATCTTATGGACATGATGAGGAGAGGCCTGGAGTCTGGGGAGCAATAATATCACATCGTATGGAAATAAGACTCTTATAAGTAGTTTCTGTAGATCCAGCGAGTTGTTCTGTTGCCATATTAGGGGTCGAGGAGGAATTTTTCCCGGTTTTGGGTCAATTGTCCTTGCAGGGTTTTTGCCTTCCTCTAGATCATTGCAGTATAATGTGGAATGAATAGGTTGGACTTGATGGACTGATGTCTTTTTCTAACCTTATTTATTGTCCTATTATGAATTACTGGACCGGTCTTTTCAATGGGCTTTTTCATTCTTCATTCACTCATTCATTCATTTTTTATTCTCCACTGATCCAATGTTGTCTGAGAACACAAATTGGACCGGGCTCGAAATATTTTTCCGCTGATCAGTGTGAAAAAGCCCATTGAGAAGAACGGTCCAGTAATTCATATTAAATCCCAGAAAATAAGATTAGAAAAAGACATCAGTCCCTCAAGTCCAACCCTAAGATCGCCCTAAGGGCTCATTCAGAGAACCAAGTGCTCGCCCGGACCGGACCCCGTCCCGCACATCACACGTTCTCACTCCATAGGTAGACAAGCGGCCGCACTGCAAATCTGCCAAAGTACAGAACATGTCCAAAACTTTATGGTACGGCCACCCGACTCAACGCGCTGTGACCGGGAGCCATAAAGGTCTATAGGGGATGTGATCTGGTCACAAATTATGCAACCAGATCACTGCCTGCAAAAAAGTCGTGTGAATGAGCCCTAAAATGTAAGAGTTCAGATTTGACCTCCAACCGCTGTCGTTGAATTCTCCTTTATGACCACCAGAGGGAGACAGACTACAAGTATTGTGTCCTGAGACGATTACCACAGCCCAGTACCCCCAACCCAGGGGGCAGAGTAATGTTCTGCAGATCCCTAGTGCTGTAATAATCTGCAGGATATATGAGGACTGGAGGTAGGGGTGCAATGTTCTGCAGGTCCCTAGTGCTGTCAGTGCTGTAATAATCTGCAGGATATATGAGGGCTGGAGGTAGGGGTGCAATGTTCTTCAGATCCCTAGTGCTCCCAGTGCTGTAATAATCTGCAGGATATACGAGGACTGGAGGTAGGGGAGCAATGTTCTTCAGATCCCTAGTGCTGCCAGTGTTGTAATAATCTGCAGGATATATGAGGACTGGATGTAGGGGTGCAATGTTCTGCAGATCCCTAGTGCTCCCAGTGCTGTAATAATCTGCAGGGTATATGAGGACTGGGGGTAGGGAAGCAATGTTCTGCAGATCCCTAGTGCTGTAATAATCTGCAGGATATATGAGGACTGGAGGTAGGGGAGCAATATTCTGCAGATCCCTAGTGCTGCCAGTGTTGTAATAATCTGCAGGGTATATGAGGACTGGGGGTAGGGAAGCAATGTTCTGCAGATCCTTAGTGCTGTAATAATCTGCAGGATATATAAGGACTGGAGGTAGGGGTGCAATGTTCTGCAGATCCCTAGTGCTCCCAGTGCTGTAATAATCTGCAGGATATATGAGGACAGGAGGTATGGGTGCAATGTTCTGCAGATCCCTAGTGTTGTCAGTGCTGCAATAATCTGCAGGATATATTATTGTGCATCAGTCAGGAAGTAGGAGCAATGCGCTGCATATGCGATGGTCTGCAGATTCCGGCCGCTCCTTTAGTTGTTCAGATATTGCAGGAATTTCGAGCCGTTATTGATTGGCCTCTCCACTGATTGGCTGGGAGATGGTCACATGACTTACCCACTCCAGCGCATGATATAAACTTCAAGTTTTCTCTTCCTGTAGCTCGTCCAGCGCCTCCACCTGTCACTATCTGAGTGCTGAACTGCAGGGTAAAGCATGGTGGAGGGAGAGAACAGCCCCACAGGGGGAAAGACACAGCAGATAGCCTGATGTGAGATGACAGCAAGCAGAGGTAGTGACCTCTGTATAGGAGCTGCACACAAAATACAAGCAGGAAAGAAACCAAATAATTTATCACTGTCCAAACCAGGAATGTGAGAGACTCCCAGGGAATAGCTCAGTGTCAGGAGGGAGTAGGCACAGCTCTACCAGCCAGGGCTTCCTCCTACATACACTGCCTACATGTATCCTGCAGGTGAGGACTACACTGACTGCTACTCAGGATCAGTACATGATGAGTAATGTCATGTATGTACACAGTGACTGCACCAGTAGCAGAATAGTGACTGCAGCTCTGGGGTATAATACAGGATGTAACTCAGGATTAGTACAGGATAAGTAATGTCATGTATGTACACAGTGACTGCACCAGCAGAAGAATAGTGAGTGCAGCTCTGGGGTATAATACAGGATGTAACTCAGGATCAGTACAGGATAAGTAATGTCATGTATGTACACAGTGACTGCACCAGCAGCAGAATAGTGAGTGCAGCTCTGGAGAATAATACAGGATGTAACGCAGGATCAGTACAGGATAAGTAATGTCATGTATGTACACAGTGACTGCACCAGCAGCAGAATAGTGAGTGCAGCTCTGGAGTATAATACAGGATGTAACTCAGGATCAGTACAGGATAAGTAATATCATGTATGTACACAGTGACTACACCAGCAGCAGAATAGTGAGTGCAGCTCTGGGGTATAATACAGGATGTAACTCAGGATCAGTACAGGATAAGTAATGTCATGTATGTACACAGTGACTGCACCAGCAGAATAGTGAGTGCAGCTCTGGGGTATAATACAGGATGTAACTCAGGATCAGTACAGGATACGTAATGTCATGTATGTACACAGTGACTGCACCAGCAGCAGAATAGTGAGTGCAGCTCTGGAGTATAATACAGGATGTAACTCAGGATCAGTACAGGATAAGTAATATCATGTATGTACACAGTGACTACACCAGCAGCAGAATAGTGAGTGCAGCTCTGGGGTATAATACAGGATGTAACTCAGGATCAGTACAGGATAAGTAATGTCATGTATGTACACAGTGACTGCACCAGCAGCAGAATAGTGAGTGCAGCTGTGGATGATAGTGACTCCTTCAGCAGGTACAGGGTGAGCTGGTTTCTCAGGTTATTGACATATAACCCATATGTCAGCATTCCACTACCAGCCACTGGTGATATCACAACACACCCCAGGGCGAGAACAAAGATAAAGTTTCCCTAGACTGTGGTGTAATGTTATAGAGCAGGTGAGGCGCTGGAGCCACATCTGTGATCCTCACAATAGGAGGATATGATTGTACATGTGTTATAGATCTCTATATTACACATGTATCGCCTGTATATTACACATGTATCACCTGTATATTACACATGTATCACCTGTATATTACACATGTATCAGAGCTCCACCCACACTGTCACCTTCTTGTCACCAGGTGACTGTTTAACCCTGTCTTCCCTGGACAAAGTGCAGTTTAACCTGTTCCCTGCTGGGGAAAGAGGAAGGTTTAGAGAGGAATGAGAGGGTTTGGCTGAGAAGGAGGTGGAAAGAGGAAGAGACAGAGGAGAGGGCGAGACAGCAGGGGGTGGAGGCTGCAAATACCACAGGCAAAGCGGAGGAGCCAGGGCACCCAGTGATTAGGCTCCCCGGACCTGGACCTAATCCCTGGATCTATGGGGCAAGGTAGGAGAAAGTAACTTTACCCTTTTATCTGTAACCACTGAGCCAACGCCAACAATCATGGAATCACATCCTGCATCACCCTCACCCTGTGCCAAGGACTAACCCCACACAACACACACTGACCCCAGGAGCTTGCAATCTAATCTTTGTATCCCATGCAACGTAACACTCCCATCCTTTTTGACCCCAGGAGCTCACAATCTAATATTCCTGTCATACACAGTATATCACTCCCATCACCCCTGACCCCAGGAGCTCACGATCTAATATCCCTATTATACACAGTATATCACTCCCATCATCCCTGCCCCCAGGAGCTCACAATCTAATATTGCTGTCATACACAGTATATCACTCCCATCATCCCTGACCACAGGAGCTCACAATCTAATATTCCTGTCATACACAGTATATCACTTCCATCATTCCTGACCCCAGGAGCTCACAATCTAATATTCCTGTCATACACAGTATATCACTCCCATCATCCCTGATCCCAGGAGCTCACTATCTAATATCCCTATTATACACAGTATATCACTCCCATCATCCCTGACCCCAGGAGCTCACTATCTAATATCCCTATTATACACAGTATATCACTCCCATCATTTTTGACCCCAAGAGCTCACTATCTAATATTCCTGTCATACACAGTATATCACTCCCATCATTCCTGACCCCAGGAGCTCACTATCTAATATTCCTGTCATACACAGTATATCACTCCCATCATCCCTGACCCCAGGAGCTCAGTATCTAATATTCCTATAATACACAGTGTATCACTCCCATCATTCCTGACCCCAGGAGCTCTCAATCTACTATCCCTATCATACACAGTATATTACAAACCGATCCCGGGTCTCACAGGATTGCGCTGGGAAGAAGTGATCTAACATCTCCGAGGTCCTTATATGGGACCAGGAGCTTAAATTTAATAATATCACATGTGACGCAGGAGGACAATGTTTTGGCTGTAAATAATGAAAATGTGGGATAACAGAAACCAGATGGAACACATAAGCAGGAAGTGTTATCATGGGGACAGGGGCAAAGAAGTTGTGTCCTAGGAGTCAGAACAGCTGGGATAACCCTCATCATCCTGTGACAGTCTCTGATTGCGGGTCACATCCCACACCAGAGACCCCATAACTGCTGGAACTAGGTTTAGTCCACCTCTTTCACAATCTCTGCTTGCTGTCAGTGAATAACAAAACTGGCCCTGAGAGCTGAACATTTGTTACAATTGTATCCAGTGTATAGAAATTTTTGTCTGATACATTTGACCTGCACTGATACATTGTAACAACTTATCAGGCCAGGAGGAGGATTTGTGTAAATTCATTCGGTCCAGATACAATTGGATCTTTTCAGCTTTGAGAATTATTATTCACTGGATTTTAGGAGCTTCAGGGGTTTAGGAGTTTACACCAGTTTACAGGAAGCAGAGATCTTGAAAATGGCGATACAAAGTCTAAAAGAAAGTTACAGGACTTGTCATGATAGGGAGCTGTCCTCTGCAGGACATATCTATAAGTGGCAGAGCTGCTGGGACTTGTAGTTCCTGTCCTAGCACTGGGTGAGGCCTGTGATGGTTAGTGGCGCCTCGAGGTAACCCAACCCCTATGGTGCAGCGGTTATCATGGCGACTCCAGAAGCTGCCGCTGTGTATCTCATCGCTATGGAGATCCCCATTCACTGTCACGTGCTTAACCCCTGGTGTGCCAGAGATCACTGTGGTGCAGCCGCTCCCCTCACATACTGCTACATGGCCCCAAACAAGGTAGTAAGGAATCCGCCCGCTGCACTCCTCACCTGGATCGTTTACATGCGAGTGTGGAGCGGCAGGGGACACCCAGGTGAGGGCAGCGAGGTCCCTTTAAGAGGTCACAGCTCATGTACTGCAGTTATTGTGATATTCATTAAGAGTTTTGACACTCACCACAGGGAATATCCGAAATCAAGACTCCCAAAACAAAAAGGACCCTCAAGACTGACTACTCTCTATTACAGCAAATTACAGCTGTTGTTCCCTGGTATCAGCCAGTTATGATGATAATAACAGAGAGTAATAGATTGTATCCCCCCTGTACAGTCTCCGGTTCCCGGGATGAAATGGCTGATAACAGAGAGTAATAGATTGTATCCCCCTTGTACAGTCACCTCCACCCAGGATGAAAGGGCTGATAACAGAGAGTAATAGATTGTATCCCCACTGTACAGTGACCTCTCCCCAGGAAGACGTGGCTGATAACAGAGAGTTATAGATTGTATTTCCTCTGTACAGTCTCCTCTTCCCAGGTTATATGGCTGATAACAGAGAGTAATAGATTGTATCCCCCTGTACAGTCACCTCTCCCCGGGATGAAATGGCTGATAACAGAGAGTAATAGATTGTATCCCCCCTGTACAGTCTCCTCTCCCCGGGATGTAATGGCTGATAACAGAGAGTAATAGATGGTATCCCCCTGTATAGTAATGGCTGATAACAGAGAGTAATAGATTGTATCCCCCTGTACAGTCTCCTCTCCCTGAGATGAAATGGCTGATAACAGAGAGTAATAGATTGTATCCTCCTGTACAGTCTCCTCTCCCCGGGATGAAATGGCTGATAACAGAGAATAATAGATTGTATCCCCCCTGTACAGTCTCCTCTCCCCGGGATGTAATGGCTGATAACAGAGAGTAATAGATTGTATCCCCCTGTACAGTTTCCTCTCCCCGGGATGTAATGGCTGATAACAGAGAGTAATAGATGGTATCCCCCTGTACAGTCTCCTCTCCCTGGGATGTAATAGCTGATAACAGAGAGTAATAGATTGTATCCCCCCTGTACAGTCTCCTCTCCCCGGGATGTAATGGCTGATAACAGAGAGTAATAGATTGTATCCCCCTGTACAGTTTCCTCTCCCCGGGATGTAATGGCTGATAACAGAGAGTAATAGATTGTATCCCCCTGTACAGTTTCCTCTCCCCGGGATGTAATGGCTGATAACAGAGAGTAATAGATGGTATCCCCCTGTACAGTCTCCTCTCCCTGGGATGAAATGGCTGATAACAGAGAGTAATAGATTGTATCCCCCTGTACAGTTTCCTCTCCCCGGGATGTAATGGCTGATAACAGAGAGTAATAGATTGTATCCCCCTGTACAGTTTCCTCTCCCCGGGATGTAATGGCTGATAACAGAGAGTAATAGATGGTATCCCCCTGTACAGTCTCCTCTCCCTGGGATGTAATGGCTGATAACAGAGAGGAATAGATTGTATCCCCCTGTACAGTCTCCTCTCCCCAGGATGAAATGGCTGATAACAGAGAGTAATAGATTGTATCCCCCTGTACAGTCTCCTCTCCCTGAGATGTAATGGCTGATAACAGAGAGTAATAGATTGTATCCCCCTTGTACAGTCACCTCCACCCAGGATGAAAGGGCTGATAACAGAGAGTAATACATTGTATCCCCACTGTACAGTGACCTCTCCCCAGGAAGACGTGGCTGATAACAGAGAGTTATAGATTGTATTTCCTCTGTACAGTCTCCTATTCCCAGGTTATATGGCTGATAACAGAGAGTAATACATTGTATCCCCCTGTACAGTCACCTCTCCCCGGGATGAAATGGCTGATAACAGAGAGTAATAGATTGTATCCCCCCTGTACAGTCTCCTCTCCCCGGGATGTAATGGCTGATAACAGAGAGTAATAGATGGTATCCCCCTGTACAGTAATGGCTGATAACAGAGAGTAATAGATTGTATCCCCCTGTACAGTCTCCTCTCCCTGAGATGAAATGGCTGATAACAGAGAGTAATAGATTGTATCCCCCTGTACAGTCTCCTCTCCCCGGGATGAAATGGCTGATAACAGAGAATAATAGATTGTATCCCCCCTGTACAGTCTCCTCTCCCCGGGATGAAATGGCTGATAACAGAGAATAATAGATTGTATCCCCCCTGTACAGTCTCCTCTCCCCGGGATGTAATGGCTGATAACAAAGAATAATAGATTGTATCCCCCCTGTACAGTCTCCTCTCCCCGGGATGTAATGGCTGATAACAGAGAGTAATAGATTGTATCCCCCTGTACAGTCTCCTCTCCCCGGGATGAAATGGCTGATAACAGAGAGTAATAGATTGTATCCTCCTGTACAGTCTCCTATCCCCGGGATGAAATGGCCGATAACAGAGAATAATAGATTGTATCCCCCCTGTACAGTCTCCTCTCCCCGGGATGTAATGGCTGATAACAGAGAGTAATAGATTGTATCCCCCTGTACAGTTTCCTCTCCCCGGGATGTAATGGCTGATAACAGAGAGTAATAGATGGTATCCCCCTGTACAGTCTCCTCTCCCTGGGATGTAATAGCTGATAACAGAGAGTAATAGATTGTATCCCCCTGTACAGTCTCCTCTCCCCGGGATGAAATGGCTGATAACAGAGAGTAATAGATTGTATCCCCCCTGTACAGTCTCCTCTCCCCGGGATGTAATGGCTGATAACAGAGAGTAATAGATTGTATCCCCCTGTACAGTCTCCTCTCCCCAGGATGTAATGGCTGATAACAGAGAGTAATAGATGGTATCCCCCTGTACAGTCTCCTCTCCCTGGGATGTAATAGCTGATAACAGAGAGTAATAGATTGTATCCCCCCTGTACAGTCTCCTCTCCCCGGGATGTAATGGCTGATAACAGAGAGTAATAGATTGTATCCCCCTGTACAGTTTCCTCTCCCCGGGATGTAATGGCTGATAACAGAGAGTAATAGATGGTATCCCCCTGTACAGTCTCCTCTCCCTGGGATGAAATGGCTGATAACAGAGAGTAATAGATTGTATCCCCCCTGTACAGTCTCCTCTCCCCGGGGTGTAATGGCTGATAACAGAGAGTAATAGATGGTATCCCCCTGTACAGTCTCCTCTCCCTGGGATGAAATGGCTGATAACAGAGAGTAATAGATTGTATCCCCCCTGTACAGTCTCCTCTCCCCGGGATGTAATGGCTGATAACAGAGAGTAATAGATGGTATCCCCCTGTACAGTAATGGCTGATAACAGAGAGTAATAGATTGTATCCCCCTGTACAGTCTCCTCTCCCTGAGATGAAATGGCTGATAACAGAGAGTAATAGATTGTATCCCCCTGTACAGTCTCCTCTCCCCGGGATGAAATGGCTGATAACAGAGAATAATAGATTGTATCCCCCCTGTACAGTCTCCTCTCCCCGGGATGAAATGGCTGATAACAGAGAATAATAGATTGTATCCCCCCTGTACAGTCTCCTCTCCCCGGGATGTAATGGCTGATAACAAAGAATAATAGATTGTATCCCCCCTGTACAGTCTCCTCTCCCCGGGATGTAATGGCTGATAACAAAGAATAATAGATTGTATCCCCCTGTACAGTCTCCTCTCCCCGGGATGAAATGGCTGATAACAGAGAATAATAGATTGTATCCCCCCTGTACAGTCTCCTCTCCCCGGGATGTAATGGCTGATAACAGAGAGTAATAGATTGTATCCCCCTGTACAGTCTCCTCTCCCCGGGATGAAATGGCTGATAACAGAGAGTAATAGATTGTATCCCCCTGTACAGTCTCCTCTCCCTGGGATGAAATGGCTGATAACAGAGAATAATAGATTGTATCCCCCCTGTACAGTCTCCTCTCCCCGGGATGTAATGGCTGATAACAGAGAGTAATAGATTGTATCCCCCTGTACAGTCTCCTCTCCCCGGGATGAAATGGCTGATAACAGAGAGTAATAGATTGTATCCTCCTGTACAGTCTCCTATCCCCGGGATGAAATGGCTGATAACAGAGAATAATAGATTGTATCCCCCCTGTACAGTCTCCTCTCCCCGGGATGTAATGGCTGATAACAGAGAGTAATAGATTGTATCCCCCTGTACAGTTTCCTCTCCCCGGGATGTAATGGCTGATAACAGAGAGTAATAGATGGTATCCCCCTGTACAGTCTCCTCTCCCTGGGATGTAATAGCTGATAACAGAGAGTAATAGATTGTATCCCCCTGTACAGTCTCCTCTCCCCGGGATGAAATGGCTGATAACAGAGAGTAATAGATTGTATCCCCCCTGTACAGTCTCCTCTCCCCGGGATGTAATGGCTGATAACAGAGAGTAATAGATTGTATCCCCCTGTACAGTCTCCTCTCCCCAGGATGTAATGGCTGATAACAGAGAGTAATAGATGGTATCCCCCTGTACAGTCTCCTCTCCCTGGGATGTAATAGCTGATAACAGAGAGTAATAGATTGTATCCCCCCTGTACAGTCTCCTCTCCCCGGGATGTAATGGCTGATAACAGAGAGTAATAGATTGTATCCCCCTGTACAGTTTCCTCTCCCCGGGATGTAATGGCTGATAACAGAGAGTAATAGATGGTATCCCCCTGTACAGTCTCCTCTCCCTGGGATGAAATGGCTGATAACAGAGAGTAATAGATTGTATCCCCCCTGTACAGTCTCCTCTCCCCGGGGTGTAATGGCTGATAACAGAGAGTAATAGATTGTATCCCCCTGTACAGTTTCCTCTCCCCGGGATGTAATGGCTGATAACAGAGAGTAATAGATTGTATCCCCCTGTACAGTTTCCTCTCCCCGGGATGTAATGGCTGATAACAGAGAGTAATAGATGGTATCCCCCTGTACAGTCTCCTCTCCCTGGGATGTAATGGCTGATAACAGAGAGGAATAGATTGTATCCCCCCCCCCCCCCTGTACAGTCTCCTCTCCCTGAGATGAAATGGCTGATAACAGAGAGTAATATATCTTATTTCCCCTGTACAGTCACCTCTCCTCAGGATGAAGTGGCTGATAACAGAGAGTAATAGATTGTATCCCCCTGTACAGTTTCCTCTCCCCGGGATGTAATGGCTGATAACAGAGAGTAATAGATGGTATCCCCCTGTACAGTCTCCTCTCCCTGGGATGAAATGGCTGATAACAGAGAGTAATAGATTGTATCCCCCCTGTACAGTCTCCTCTCCCCGGGATGTAATGGCTGATAACAGAGAGTAATAGATTGTATCCCCTGTACAGTCTCCTCTCCCTGAGATGAAATGGCTGATAACAGAGAGTAATAGATTGTATCCCCTCTGTACAGTCTCCTCTCCCTGAGATGAAATGGCTGATAACAGAGAGTAATATATCTTATTTCCCCTGTACAGTCACCTCTCCTCAGGATGAAGTGGCTGATAACAGGGAGCAGCAGGCCCTTCTCTGGTATCAGTCTCCCCCTATGCTGTGTATGACTTTTAACCCTTTCCTTCCCGCAGTTCGCTCGGTGGGTGCTGCGGGTGCCTCCTGATTTCTGCTCCTGACTTCGCCCCCATCATGTCTGGTGAGTGTCCGGCCTCTGTCCTGTGCTGCTTCTAGCTGCGGGGCCCTGATGTAATCTATGTACCAGGAGCCCCCACTGTCGTGGGCCCTTCAGGCTATCCCCCCACCTTGGTCGTGGCTTAGTAGAAATGGGTGTGACTTAAATATGAATCTTCTACATTGTAACGAATGCCTATTTGTATCTTTCAGCTCTACAGTTTCGGGGGCTCCGGCTCCTCTGTCTGGTTATACTCGGGGCCCTCGGGAGGATCTCAGCAGAGGGGCCCTGCACATGCACCCTTCTGGAGGAGGAAGCGGACTGGTCACTGCTGACCCCTGACCTCTGCTGCATTAACCTGACCCTCTCAGTCAGCAGTTTGGAGTGGAGCCTCTTCATCCTCCCCGGCCTCCGGGTCCTGGACCTCTCCAGCTCAGGGATCCAGGAGATCGCCGACTCTGAGGGGGGAAGAAACCAGACGCTCCTGGAGGTTCTTGACCTCAGACACAACCACCTGGAGCATCTTCCGGAGGGGTTTCTGAGCCACGCACCCCACCTGAGGGTCCTCCACCTGGAGTTCAACATGTTGCGCCATTTGCCTGCAAACTTTTTACAAGTGTCCAACGCCATCGAGGAGCTTCACCTCAGCTACAACCTCCTGGTGTCCCTCCCCGGAGGCCTCCTCAAGCCTTCCCTCACCACCTTCAGTTTCCTCAACAACTCCCTGGACTGCTCCTGCGGCCTCTATGACCAGCTGGAGCCCAAACTCCGAGCCAACGCCACCCGGCTCCTGCTGGAGGACGTCACCTGCACCTCTCCAAAAGACGTCAGTGGCCAGAAGATTCTGGACGTCCCCAGGACCTCCGTCTGCCGCTCCCACAGCTTGACCGTAGCCCTGATCTGTATCCCGCTGGGGGTCCTGGTCCTGCTCGCCTGCTGGTACGTCTGCTGCCGGAGACAGAAGGGGGCTTACCCGGACACCCGGCGTGAGTGCAGCCTCGTCACCGTGGACCACAATGGGGCAGGGAACATGGGGGAGTACCATCACTACGAGCCCCGTCACAACCTCCAGAAAGAGCGCAGGGACCAGGACCACCATCAGTTCAAGGACCCCATTCTCTTGAGACCCTCTGCCGCCCTGCTGGGGAGCAACCGAGACCTCTACGAAGAGGTGGAGATCAAACTGGGGACCTCCGCAGACTCCCTGGTGGAAGGACACGGAGGTCGGGAGGCCGGGGGTCTGATGCTGGCGGTGCAGGAAGAAGAGGAGGATGAAGAGCTGAAGGCAGATGAGGCAGAAGTGGAAACCGTCAGCGTGACCGAGGTCATGAAGGACTCCAGCGACCGAGAGAAGCTCTACCTGAACCAGACCACCGACTACTACAGCCTGGTGCCAGACATCGAGCTGGATGACTCCGACCATTGTGAGTACGAGAGCGTTGACCTCTCCTGAGTGACCTCCGGGGTCAGGACCTGCAACAATGAAACGGTCCCACCATCACACCGACTGGTAGTCCACAGCACACAAGGGGCTAGGACCGGCCGCTGCTGACCATCGCGGATAGTGGGACCCTTCAGTGTAACCTGGGGGTCAGTGCTGGTGGGCCCTATGGCAGGCGGTGGTCAGGAATACCACTGTAGTCTCCTGGCGCTGAGACGGTTAATGGGTGCCCTGAAAGAGGTTCAGTATACGTCCATCACATAGAGGCTCAGTGTCTGCTGCGCTTGGTGGTTACACGTCCATCACATAGAGACTCTAGAACTTATAATACACTGACCCGTACTGATAATACACTGACCTGTACTGATAATACTCTGACCTGTACTGATAATACACTGACCTGTACTGATAATACACTGACCTGTACTGATAATACACTGACCTGTACTGATAATACTCTGACCTGCACTGGTAATACACTGACCCTTACTGATAAAACACTGACCCGCACTGATAATACACTGACCTGCACTGATAACACACTGACCTGCGCGGATAATATTCTGACCTGCACTGGTAATACACTGACCCTTACTGATAATACTCTGACCTGTACTGATAATACACTGACCCGTTCTGATAATACACTGACCTGTACCGATAATACACTGACCTGTACTGATAATACTCTGACCTGTACTGATAATACTCTGACCTGCACTGATAATACTCTGACCTGCACTGATAATACACTGACCCGTACTGATAATACTCTGACCTGTACTGATAACACACTGACCTGCGCGGATAATACTCTGACCTGCACTGGTAATACACTGACCCTTACTGATAATACACTGACCTGTACTGATAATACACTGACCTGTACTGATAATACACTGACCCGTTCTGATAATACACTGACCTGTACCAATAATACACTGACCTGTACTGATAATACTCTGACCTGTACTGATAATACTCTGACCTGTACTGATAATACTCTGACCTGCACTGGTAATACACTGACCCTTACTGATAATACACTGACCCTTACTGATAATACACTGACCCGTACTGATAATACACTGACCCGTACTGATAATACACTGACCTGTACTGATAATATACTGACCTGCTCTGATAATATACTGAACTGCACTGATAATACACTGACCTGCATTGTTAATACTCTGACCAGTACTGATAATACTCTGACCCATACTGGTAATATACTGACCTGTACTGATAATACACTGACCTGTACTGATAATACACTGACCCGTTCTGATAATACACTGATACACTGACCTGTACTAATAATACAATGACCTGTACTGATAATACACTGACCCGTTCTGATAATACACTGATACACTGACCTGTACTAATAATACAATGACCTGTACTGATAACACACTGACCTGCGCGGATAATATTCTGACCTGCACTGGTAATACACTGACCCTTACTGATAATACTCTGACCTGTACTGATAATACACTGACCCGTTCTGATAATACACTGACCTGTACCGATAATACACTGACCTGTACTGATAATACACTGACCTGTACTGATAATACACTGACCTGTACTGATAATACTCTGACCTGCACTGATAATACACTGACCCGTTCTGATAATACACTGACCTGTACTGATAATACACTGACCTGTACTGATAATACTCTGACCTGCACTGATAATACTCTGACCTGCACTGATAATACTCTGACCTGCACTGATAATACACTGACCCGTACTGATAATACTCTGACCTGTACTGATAACACACTGACCTGCGCGGATAATACTCTGACCTGCACTGGTAATACACTGACCCTTACTGATAATACACTGACCTGTACTGATAATACACTGACCTGTACTGATAATACACTGACCCGTTCTGATAATACACTGACCTGTACCGATAATACACTGACCTGTACTGATAATACTCTGACCTGTACTGATAATACTCTGACCTGTACTGATAATACTCTGACCTGCACTGGTAATACACTGACCCTTACTGATAATACACTGACCCTTACTGATAATACACTGACCCGTACTGATAATACACTGACCCGTACTGATAATACACTGACCTGTACTGATAATATACTGACCTGCTCTGATAATATACTGAACTGCACTGATAATACACTGACCTGCATTGTTAATACTCTGACCAGTACTGATAATACTCTGACCCATACTGGTAATATACTGACCTGTACTGATAATACACTGACCTGTACTGATAATACACTGACCCGTTCTGATAATACACTGATACACTGACCTGTACTAATAATACAATGACCTGTACTGATAATACACTGACCCGTACTGGTAACACAATGACCTGTACTGATAATACACTGACCAGTACTGATAATACACTGACCTATACTGATAATACACTGACCTATACTGATAATACACTGACCTGCGCTGATAATACACTGACCTGCGCTGATAATACACTGACCTGCGCTGATAATACACTGACCTGCGCTGATAATACACTGACCTGTGCTGATAATACACTGACCTGTGCTGATAATACACTGACCTGTGCTGATAATACACTGACCTGCGCTAATAATACACTGACCTGTACTGATAATACAATGACACTGATTCAATGCAACAAATTATCAGGACAGGACTGAGAGATCTGTGTTGATATGTTTTCCTCCCAGAAGATTGTCTTCTCTGCTACATTGTAACAAACTCTCCGCTATGGTTGGGAGGAGGTTTTTCTTAAATCTTTTTGGTTATAAACAAGACTATTCACATCCACAGCAAGCAGAGGCCCTGAGACGTTCATCACAATATGCCAAGTGTGAACATTCTCTAAAGTATGTGAGATGGTTGTGATCGTGGATATGATATTGGGGCCCCAGGCCCCACCTCTGCTGTGACTCTGCTGCCCGGCATTGTGGGTGACGTCGCCTCTTCCTCCCAGGAAGTGACTTTTCCTGAATATAATGACATTCCCCTCTGCTGGGGTTAAGATATCATAAAATTATTATAAAAATGTTTAAATTATTCCTGCTGTCTGGAATCACAGTTTTGTGGAATGTTATCGGTGTCTGGATTTAGAGACCCTCACCATCAGATCCTGAACCCATCCAACACATCCTGAACCCCTCTAATGGATCCTGAACCCATCCATCTGATCTGAACCCATCCATCTGATCCTGAACCCCTCTAATGGATCCTGAACCCATCCATCTGATCTGAACCCATCCATCTGATCCTGAACCCCTCTAATGGATCCTGAACCCATCCATCTGATCCTGAACCCCTCTAATGGATCCTGAACCCATCCATCTGATCCTGAACCCCTCTAATGGATCCTGAACCCATCAATCTGATCCTGAACCCCTCTAGCGAATCCTGAACCCATCCATATGATCCCAAACCCCACCAATAGATCCTGAACCCCATCACTCGGTCCTGAGCCCCACCACTAGTTAGGGCGCGTTCACACGTTGCGTTTTGACCTGCGTTTTCATTGCGTTTGAAACGCATATACAACAGCTGAGGAGAGGTGATTTGCCTAATTTCATCACTGTTAACGCATGCGTTAACAAAACGCATCGTAAACGCGATGTTAACGCACGTGTTAACGCATGCGTTAACATTGCGTTTACAAACGTAAACTGTAATGTAATTAGGCAAATTACCTCACATCAGCTGTTGTATATGCGTTCCAAACGCAATGAAAACGCAACCAAAACGCAACGTGTGAACGCGCCCTTACTGAATCCCCTACTCCCCCCGCCCAACCACCCAATCCTAAACCCTTTCACTAGATCCTAAACCTGCTAATTGATCTTGAGTGAACCCCACCAGCAGATCTTAAACCCCACCAATGGATCCTGAACCCCATCAATGGAACCTCAACCCCATTATTGCATCCTGATTGCTCCACCAGATCCTAAGCCCTCCACCCAATCCTCTACCCTACCACAAGATCTTAAAAACCACTAATGGATACTAAACCCCCTTGTCAGATCCTAATCCCCACCACCTAAACCTGAACTCCACCACTGGATCCAGAACTTATTGATTAATCCTGAATGCTACGCCATATACTAAGCCCCACCACCCGATATTAAACCCTACCACTCAGGCCGCGGTCACACGTACCGCTAGACGTCCATTCATAACGCGACGCTAGCGCACAGGGGGAGGTCCTCGGCCCCAACGCAGATGCGTTTCCAGAGAAACGCATGCGATCGGCTTAACAATCGCATGCGTTTCCCTGGGAACGCATGTGCGTTCGGGCCTAGGACCTCCCCCTGTGCGCTAGCGTCACGTTATGACGGACGCCTAGCGGTACGTGTGACCGCGGCCTCAATCTTGAAACCACAAATGGATACTGAACGCCCTTGCGAGATCCTAATCCCAACCACCTGAACCCTAGGATTAGAATTAAACCCCACTAATGGATCCTAAGCTCTACCACTTAATATTGTACATCACCAATGGACCCCAAATCCCCCTTCCAGATCCTAAACCCCACCACCATATCCTGGAACCCCACCATTAGATCTTGAACCCTACCAATGGATCCTGAACCCCATTAATGGATCCTGAATGCCCTACCAGATCCTATGCACCACCTTCAAAGCCTGATTCCTAGCAGTAGATGTTGAACTTCACCAATGGATCCGTAACCCACCACTGCATCCTGAATTTCCCTGTCAGATCCTAAGCCCCACCACCCAATCCTGGAAATCCACCACCAGATCCTAAACTTCACCAATTAATCCTGAACATCCCCATTGGATTCTGACCACCCCACAACACCACCAGATCCTGATTCCAGCATGATAGTGCTGGGCGGTTGTCCGCTGCAGATACATTTCTTCTAGGGGAGTGGTCGTTTTCATCTTTGGACAAAAACTACAAGAGGAAATAGTTTTTTGGGGTGTCAACCCTGCGGACAAACACCGGAGACAGTCACAAAGGGTGGGGGCTTCCCTTTCCTGTATTCACCGTTTAGTTTGTCACTAATATCCTGGTACCTACAGGGTTAATATTCAGAAGTGACTCTCAGGAGCCTGAAAGAGCTGGGTTAGATCATGCGGCTGTCACCCAGCTTTCCTGAGTACAGATAATCACTGCACAGAAGAGCGGACCCCCATCCCTGGCACCACAGGAGGGTCCGTACTGGGGGTCTGCAGGTGTCTGAGCATCTGCAGCCGCAGAAAAAGGAAGATCACATTTCATCCTAGATCCACTCAATGCCCGACATTCATGGCCGGGGGCCGCACACAACAGGGCCTTGTTCCCCCGAACATTCACCCAAACAAAAAGTGCCAAAAGACGTCTCCTGGGACCAAGTACAGGAGCCCCTAAAACACCAGGACCCGACACCCAAGACATCCACATAGTGTGGCTGAGACGTGTATCTAATCCTGTCCTGTGTGATACTGTCTGCTGAGCTATGTATCTAATCCTATCCTGTGTGATACTGTCTGCTGAGCTGTGTATCTAATCCTATCCTGTGTGATACTGTCTGCTGAGCTGTGTATCTAATCCCATCCTGTGTGATACAGTTTGCTAAGGTGTGTATCTAATCCTATTCTGTGTGATACAGTTTGCTAAGGTGTGTATCTAATCCTATTCTGTGTGATACTGTCTGCTGAGCCGTGTATCTAATCCTGTCCTGTGATACTGTCTGCTGAGCTGTGTATCTAATCCTATCCTGTGTGATGCTGTCTGCTGAGCTGTGTATCTAATCCTATCCTGTGTGATACTGTCTGCTGAGCCATGTATCTAATCCTATCCTGTGTGATACTGTCTGCTGAGCTGTGTATCTAATCCTCTCCTGTGTGATACTGTCTGCTGAGCCGTGTATCTAATCCTCTCCTGTGTGATACTGTCTGCTGAGCCATGTATCTAATCCTGTCCTGTGTGATACTGTCTGCTGAGCCGTGTATCTAATCCTGTCCTGTGTGATACTGTCTGCTGAGCCGTGTATCTAATCCTGTCCTGTGTGATACTGTCTGCTGAGCCGTGTATCTAATCCTGTCCTGTGTGATACTGTCTGCTGAGCCGTGTATCTAATCCTGTCCTGTGTGATACATCCGGCTTAGTTTCTGTATTATATACAGCTATTCCCTTCTCTCTACCTGGTGCTGTTGTAGCGGATGACGCTGCCCCCTGGTGGATGATATCAGGAGATGCAGCTTTGTAGATTAGGTTGTATTGGATTAAAGATGGAAAATAACGTAACAATGTTTTTATTTGCAGCAACCTTCTATCATATAAAGATGAATAGGATATTATACAGTAGTTGACCTCACAGAGCAGCATCATACAATGCAGATGGGGCGCCTCCTGCAGCACTGGAGTGATCAATTTGGCAAGCTCTGTCCAGCGCTGCATAATCTGTGTGCACTATATAAATAAGGGAATTGTTAATTTTATTGTTAATTATTATCCCCCCTGTACATTCAACTCTCCCCGGGATGAAATGGCTGATAACAGAGAGTAATAGATTGTATCCCCCCTGTACAGTCTCCCCTCTTCAGGATGTTATGGCTGATAACAGAGAGTAATAGATTGTATCCACCCCCTGTACAGTCTCCCCTCTTCAGGATGTTATGGCTGATAACAGAGAGTAATAGATTGTATCCACCCCCTGTACAGTCTCCTCTCCCCAGGATATATGGCTGATAACAGAGAGTAATAGATTGTATCCCCCTGTACAGTCTCCTCTCCCCAGGATGAAATGGCTGATAACAGAGAGTAATAGATTGTATCCCCCTGTTGAGTCTCCTCTCCCCGGGATGAAATGGCCGAGATGATATTTGGGGGTCTCTAGCACTCAGCCTGCTCCCCCTCTATGTTCTCCTCTGAGGGTTCATCCACGGTGATGAGGATATTTGGGGTCTTCGGTTGCTCCATCTTCTTCTGTCTCTCGGAGGCCTGCAGACGTCGGGGGGCTCTTGTTGCCACTTTGGGGGTGGGGGGCTCGCTGGCGCGGCTCTCCCTCTCGTCCTCAGTGGTCTCCTCCTCATCGATACGCCCGTCGGGGTCCAGATCTGTGTATCGGGTGTTGGAGTTAGGGGAAGGGAATCCATCTCCCCTGAATCGGACGAGGTGACCCCTGACCCCGAGACCCTTTAGGTTCTTCATCCCAATAGCTGGGGAGGCGGAGGAGAGGAAGCGGCTGAGCATGGGGGTCCTGGCCCGCGGGAGGTTGGGGGTGGCCGCTACTTGCTGAGTCTGTTCTGAATCCACATCAAAGCTGAAATAACAGACACAATGGTTACATCCAGCTCTGGAGCACTACAACTCCCAGCATCTCCTGACATCCAGAGGATCCACACAATGTAACAGAAGGCTGGAAACCCGCCCTGATCTAATGTTTCTCACAGCTGAGGGTTTGATACAATTGTATCTATTCTAAACATGTTAAATGTGTTGATACATTGTAGCAAAGGGTCAGCAGATGGTGTAGCATGTGTTATTTAGTGTCCCTGAAGAGATGTGTAATCATACCTATACCTGTTGTTAGTAGCAGCAGGACTGTGACATATAGATTTGTATTTCAACAATTGTATAGGGGCTGTGTCCACACACTGCTGTGCTCTGTGCTCTCTGCAGCCAGTGATATGTATTGTCTCTGGAGAGATGTGTAATCAGACCTTTGTGTATGTTGTTAGTAGAAGCAGGACTGTGATGCAGAGAGCCTGAAACCAGTGATTCATAGTACACGGCTCCCGCCACCTATGATACATATGATGATACGTGTCCTCACCGCATGTCGAAGGTGGAGCCCATGAAGGACGGCTTGAGGTTGTCGGCGGCGGTGGCAATGGTGTACGGGGGCAGCGCGCTCTGCTCGTTCCAGTACTTGTCCTTCTCCATCAGCGGAAGGTTCTGGTACATGTCGTCTACAGACAGGAGGGAGACCTATGGATATGAACAGGGGGTGATCCCAGGGGCACTCCAGATTCCTCACCTGGGGTCCGCAGTTTCCTGGGGGTCCACAACTCCTCTGTTCCCTGGGGTCCCCTCCCTTCCCTTGGGTCTCACCCCCTCCGTTCCCCTGGGTGCCTGCGCTCTTCTCCTTTCCCTAGGGGTTCCATACCGCCCTCCCCTAGTGGTCTGCACCCCCTACGTTCCTTCCCCTCAAGAACCTCACCCATCCCTTCCCTCCTCTGGGGGTCCTAACCTGCTTCCTTGCCACCTCTGGGATCCACACCTCTTCCCTGGGGGGTCTGCAACTTCTCCTCTGCTTCGCCAGGTGGTACTTTCCCTGGTGATCCGCTTCCCCTCCCTTCCCTCCCCTCGTGGTCCTCACCCCTCCCATTCTTCCTCTGGGGGTCAGTACCTCCTCTGGGGTCTGCTCCTTCTCTCTCCCTTCCCCTGGGCATCTGCACCTCCCCTGCTTTCCATGGTGGTCCCTCCCCTAGTGGTCTGCGCCTCTTCCCTTTCCTCTTCTGGGGGTCTACACCCCCTTCCCTGGGATTCGCACTCCCTACCTTCCCTTCCAATGGGGGTGCGCACCACCTCCATTCCCTTCCCTGGCAGTCCACACCTCCTCCCTTTCATCTCCAGGTGGTCCGCACCCTCTCTTTTCCCTTCCCTGTTGGTTCGCACCTTATCCCTGGTGGTCAGCAACCTCTCCCTTCCATGGGGTCCCACACTCTCTCCCTTTCCTGGGGACTGCACCCACTGCCTTCCCTTCCCAGGGGGTGCACACCTCCCCCCATTTCCTCTTCTGGTGGTCCACCTGTTCCCGTGTCCCACCTGCAGGTTCCTGTCTATCAGTCTGTTGGTTTCAAAGTCGTCATCGTCTTCTCCGAAGGGATTGATGATTTGTTCGGCCACCTGGAATACAGAGGGGAGAGGCGGATAATAATGGGGGGCTCTATGTGTCATATCCCCCTATCCCTGCATACAGGCTTTCATACAGTCACAAATCACTAACCTTCAGCCACCCAAAGTAGAAGAAGAACTCCAACAATGTGAAGATGGGGACGTACATGTCCAGGGGGGGCTCCTCGGAGGGCTTTATGGGGGTCAGGAGAAACTGACGCCCAATCAGACAGGAGGCAAAGAACGAGTACACGGCAATGGTGACCACCTGCAGGGGAGATGCTGCCATTACCAAACTGCAGCTCTGGATGTGACTGGAGTATAAGATGTGATCTAACAGCTGAATTATGATTACAGCTTTGGATGTGACTGGAGTATAAGATGTGACGCAGCAGCTGAATTATGAGTAAAGCTCTGGATGTGACTGGACTATAAGATGTGATGTAGCAGCTGAATTATGAGTACAGCTCTGGATGTGACTGGAGTTTTAGATGATATGTAGCAGCTGAATTATGAGTACAGCTCTGGATGTGACTGGACTATAAGATGTGATGTAGCAGCTGAATTATGAGTACAGCTCTGGATGTGACATTCATGTCCTCCCAACCTCCTGATGACTGAATATAAGGAGGGAGCAGCAGATGATGAAGATCTGGAGCACGACTGACCTGCGTGTAGACGAGCGGGAAACTGATCCAGTCATAGTGGAAGAGCATGCTGCACTTGGCTCGGTATTTATTCAGCTCCTGAGGAGGTGGAAAGCAGAACAATCACCGCATCAATATCACTCTGTAGCCGACCCCAGAGATACATGGATAGAGGGGCAACAATGCAGAGGGAGGTCCATATATCATACAGGCTGCAGGCAGTGTTATGTATTGTCACTGGAGAGATGTGCAATCAGACCTCACACTACTGTGCTCTGTGCTCTCTGCACCAAGTGTTGGGTATAGTCCCTTGAGAGATCTGTAATCAGACATTTGTGTATGCTGTTAGTAGCAGCAGGACTGTGATTTTAATCAAGTAACATCTTTTCCAAGTGCAATCGGAGCATGTCCTCACACTGCTGGTATCTGTGCACAGAGAGAAGCTACAATCCTGGAAAAATTAATCAATTTTCATAGCACAGTATCCAGTCATATACGGCCACATATAGACCACACCCCATGGTCATATACGGCCACATATAGACCACACCCTGGGGATATATACGGCCACATATAGACCACACCCCCAGGGTCATATATGGCCACATATAGACCACACCCAGGGGTCATATACGGCCACATATAAACCACACCCCAGGGTCATATACGGCCACATATAGACCACACCCAGGGGTCATATACGGCCACATATATAGACCACACCCCGGGGTCATATATGGTCACATATAGACCACACCCCGGGGTCATATATGGTCACATATAGACCACACCCAGGGGTCATATTCGGCCACATGTAGACCACACCCTAGGGTCATATACAGCTTGTTGACCACACCCCAGGGTCATATACGGACACATGTAGACCACACCCCGGGGACATATACGGCCACATATAGACCAAACCCCGGGATCACTCACATCTATAAGGAGTTTCAGGGCGATGTCGTCCCTCACCCTCCCGTCCCTCCGGGCCTGGGCCGCCAGGTTGGTGAACCACACGCAGGGGATCCAATACTTATTGAAGTCTGAAGATAAACTCTCAAATTTCTTCCGCTCTTCATGGGTCATGAAGCCTAAAAGATAAAGAGGAAGACATCGCCGACATGAGCCCCCAAATATCGCTCAACAACCCCCATCACTGGGCCTGGGGGTGATGGGATGTAGGACCCCAATTCCATAATTTATGATTCCCTCATGCGGCTCAATGGGTCAGTTCTTCTCTGTGAAGTTAAAACTCTGACCCTCACATTGACCTCTGCTGACCCCCGACATGTGGCCGCTGCCCCTTTGCTCCCACCTGCTTCCACAATGTGCTCCATGGTGGGGAACCTCTTCAGCACACGGACGCTGACGGAGCGCAGGATCAGCACGGACGACAGGTTGGCGTAACGGATCATGGTGCGGCGGAGCAGGCGGCCCCTCTCATCCCCTCCATGGACCGTGCTGGACACCACACACATCAGCTGGTCCGGCAGCGGGATACTCGTGTACTGACCCCACCAACGATTGATCACCTGGGTGACGTAGAACCCAAGGACGAAGGTCAGAGGGATCAGCTTAGTGTATTTTTCACAGTACAGCGCCACTTTCTCAAAGAGAATCCTCTGATCCTGTGTCAGGGCAAGTCTACACCAAGACAGAGAAAAACTGAGATAATAAGGGAAAAACAACTGCAAATCTCCATAGAATAAAAAATTATACACCACCACTAGGGGGAGCTCACTACATACAGATTATACACCACCACTAGGAGGAGCTCACTACATACAGATTATACACCACCACTAGGAGGAGCTCACTACATACAGATTATACACCACCACTAGGGGGAGATCACTACATACAGATTATACACCACCACAAGGGGGAGATCACTACATACAGATTATACACCACCACTAGGAGGAGATCACTACATACAGATTATACACCACCACTAGGGGGAGATCACTACATACAGATTATACACCACCACTAGGAGGAGCTCACTACATACAGATTATACACCACCACTAGGGGGAGCTCACTACATACACATTATACACCACCACTAGGGGGAGCTCACTACATACAGATTATACACCACCACTAGGAGGAGCTCACTACATACAGATTATACACCACCACTAGGGGGAGATCACTACATACAGATTATACACCACCACTAGGGGGAGATCACTACATACACATTATACACCACCACTAGGGGGAGATCACTACATACAGATTATACACGACCACTAGGAGGAGCTCACTACATACAGATTATACACCAACACTAGGAGGAGCTCACTACATACAGATTATACACCACCACTAGGAGGAGCTCACTACATACAGATTATACACCGCCACTAGGGGGAGATCACTACATACAGATTATACACCACCACTAGGGGGAGATCACTACATACAGATTATACACCACCACTAGGGGAAGATCACTACATACAGATTATACACCACCACTAGGGGGAGCTCACTACATACAGATTATACAGCCACCACTAGGGGGAGATCACTATATACAGATTATACACCACCACTAGGGGGAGATCACTACATACAGATTATACAGCCACCACTAGGGGGAGATCACTACATACAGATTATACACCACCACTAGGAGGAGCTCACTACATACAGATTATACACCACCACTAGGGGGAGCTCACTACATACAGATTATGCAGCCACCACTAGGAGGAGCTCACTACATACAGATTATACACCGCCACTAGGGGGGGGGGGAGCTCACTACATACAGATTATACACCACCACTAGGGGGAGATCACTACATACAGATTATACAGCCACCACTAGGGGGAGATCACTACATACAGATTATACACCACCACTAGGAGGAGCTCACTACATACAGATTATACACCACCACTAGGGAGAGCTCACTACATACAGTTTATACATCATCACTAGGGGAAGCTCACTACATACAGATTATACACCACCACTAGGGGGAGCTCACTACATACAGATTATACACCACCTCTAGGGGGAACTCACTACATACAGATTATACACCACCACTAGGGGGGGGATCACTACATACAGATTATACACTACCACAAGGAGGAGATCACTACACACAGATTATACACCACCACTAGGGGGAGATCACTACATACAGATTATACACCACCACTAGGGGGAGCATAGTACATACAGATTATACACCACCACTAGAGGGAGATCACTACATACTGATTATACACCACCACTAGGAGGTGCTCACTACATACAGATTATACACCACCACTAGGGGTAGATCACTACATACAGATTATACACCACCACTAGGAGGAGCTCACTACATACAGATTATACACCACCACTAGGGGGAGATCACTACATACAGATTATACACCACCACTAGGGGGAGATCACTACATACAGATTATACACCACCACTAGGAGGAGATCACTACATACAGATTATACACCACCACTAGGGGGAGATCACTACATACAGATTATACACCACCACTAGGAGGAGATCACTACATACAGATTATACACCACCACTAGGGGGAGCTCACTACATACACATTATACACCACCACTAGGGGGAGCTCACTACATACAGATTATACACCACCACTAGGAGGAGCTCACTACATACAGATTATACACCACCACTAGGGGGAGATCACTACATACAGATTATACACCACCACTAGGGGGAGATCACTACATACACATTATACACCACCACTAGGGGGAGATCACTACATACAGATTATACACCACCACTAGGAGGAGCTCACTACATACAGATTATACACCACCACTAGGAGGAGCTCACTACATACAGATTATACACCACCACTAGGAGGAGCTCACTACATACAGATTATACACCGCCACTAGGGGGAGATCACTACATACAGATTATACACCACCACTAGGGGGAGATCACTACATACAGATTATACGCCACCACTAGGGGGAGATCACTACATACAGATTATACACCACCACTAGGGGGAGCTCACTACATACAGATTATACAGCCACCACTAGGGGGAGATCACTACATACAGATTATACACCACCACTAGGAGGAGCTCACTACATACAGATTATACACCGCCACTAGGGGGGGGGGGAGCTCACTACATACAGATTATACACCACCACTAGGGGGAGATCACTACATACAGATTATACAGCCACCACTAGGGGGAGATCACTACATACAGATTATACACCACCACTAGGAGGAGCTCACTACATACAGATTATACACCACCACTAGGGAGAGCTCACTACATACAGTTTATACATCATCACTAGGGGAAGCTCACTACATACAGATTATACACCACCACTAGGGGGAGCTCACTACATACAGATTATACACCACCTCTAGGGGGAACTCACTACATACAGATTATACACCACCACTAGGGGGGGGATCACTACATACAGATTATACACTACCACAAGGAGGAGATCACTACACACAGATTATACACCACCACTAGGGGGAGATCACTACATACAGATTATACACCACCACTAGGGGGAGCATAGTACATACAGATTATACACCACCACTAGAGGGAGATCACTACATACTGATTATACACCACCACTAGGAGGTGCTCACTACATACAGATTATACACCACCACTAGGGGTAGATCACTACATACAGATTATACACCACCACTAGGAGGAGCTCACTACATACAGATTATACACCACCACTAGGGGGAGATCACTACATACAGATTATACACCACCACTAGGGGGAGATCACTACATACAGATTATACACCACCACTAGGAGGAGATCACTACATACAGATTATACACCACCACTAGGGGGAGATCACTACATACAGATTATACACCACCACTAGGAGGAGATCACTACATACAGATTATACACCACCACTAGGGGGAGCTCACTACATACACATTATACACCACCACTAGGGGGAGCTCACTACATACAGATTATACACCACCACTAGGAGGAGCTCACTACATACAGATTATACACCACCACTAGGGGGAGATCACTACATACAGATTATACACCACCACTAGGGGGAGATCACTACATACACATTATACACCACCACTAGGGGGAGATCACTACATACAGATTATACACCACCACTAGGAGGAGCTCACTACATACAGATTATACACCACCACTAGGAGGAGCTCACTACATACAGATTATACACCACCACTAGGAGGAGCTCACTACATACAGATTATACACCGCCACTAGGGGGAGATCACTACATACAGATTATACACCACCACTAGGGGGAGATCACTACATACAGATTATACGCCACCACTAGGGGGAGATCACTACATACAGATTATACACCACCACTAGGGGGAGCTCACTACATACAGATTATACAGCCACCACTAGGGGGAGATCACTACATACAGATTATACACCACCACTAGGGGGAGCTCACTACATACAGATTATACACCACCACTAGGGGGAGATCACTACATACAGATTATACAGCCACCACTAGGGGGAGATCACTACATACAGATTATACACCACCACTAGGAGGAGCTCACTACATACAGATTATACACCACCACTAGGGGGAGCTCACTACATACAGATTATACAGCCACCACTAGGAGGAGCTCACTACATACAGATTATACACCGCCACTAGGGGGGGGAGAGCTCACTACATACAGATTATACACCACCACTAGGGGGAGATCACTACATACAGATTATACAGCCACCACTAGGGGGAGATCACTACATACAGATTATACACCACCACTAGGAGGAGCTCACTACATACAGATTATACACCACCACTAGGGAGAGCTCACTACATACAGATTATACATCATCACTAGGGGAAGCTCACTACATACAGATTATACACCACCACTAGGGGGAGCTCACTACATACAGATTATACACCACCTCTAGGGGGAACTCACTACATACAGATTATACACCACCACTAGGGGGGGATCACTACATACAGATTATACACTACCACAAGGAGGAGATCACTACACACAGATTATACACCACCACTAGGGGGAGATCACTACATACAGATTATACACCACCACTAGGGGGAGCATAGTACATACAGATTATACACCACCACTAGAGGGAGATCACTACATACATATTATACACCACCACTAGGGGGAGCATAGTACATACAGATTATACACCACCACTAGGGGGAGCTCACTACATACAAATTATACACCACCACTAGGGGGAGCTCACTACATACAGATTATACACCACCACTAGGAGGAGATCACTACATACAGATTATACATCCACCACTAGGGGGAGATCACTACATAAAGATTATACACCACCACTAGGAGGAGCTCACTACATACAGATTATACAGCCACCACTAGGGGGAGATCACTACATACAGATTATACACCACCACTAGGGGGAGATCACTACATACAGATTATACACCACCACTAGGGGGAGCTCTAAACATACATAATGAATTAAAGGACTTCTACAATCAGATTACCTGATGGTAGAGGATTATTACAGTACTTATCTCTCTGTCCCATCCCCGTATGTATAAATCTTAATTTCTTTTAACCTTGAATGGCCGCATTTCTGTGAAATCTACGTTTATAACACATGTAAATTAGGCAGAGTTCCTCTGTAGAGCAGCACCAGGCTTCTCCGTATTATCATTTATTTGGGCCCCCCAGAGGGTTCTGAGTAATGTGTCAATCTGACTCTTTCCCTGGAGAAGAGAAGAAAATGAAGATTTATACACAAGGGGCAGTAAGTAATACTCCTCTACCATCTGATTCCTGCTCTATTCCTCATTATATAGGGGGGGTTCTGCCTCCATGTGGGGGGTGACCCCGCTCTCACCTGTATGTGAGGCTCAGTATGGCGTAACATGTGGAGAAGACGATCAGCTCCTTGTACAGTAGTTTGTAGATGCTTCCTTTCCAACGCAGGAGAAGTTTGGAGAATCCAGCGAATCTGGCATTGGCCACTTCCAGGGTGTAAGAGATGGTCATGGTGACTCCTGGGGGAATGTAAGGGTCATGTCAGTGCCCCCTCCCCTGATACAGGGATCTGCGGGTCTACAACCTGTGGCATTGTACTACAACTCCCAACATGTCCTTACCATAGATTCACACCTCCCATATATAATTAAAATGTTCCCCACCCAGCTTTCCCAAAGCCCTGATAGGTGCTTTGTATCTGTAGTTGACAGCACTCATCTGTGACTTACCTGTGTGGTGCACCCAGCGCTCTGCAGCCGCCGCCCCAGCGCGCCTTTTATAAGGGGTCACACTCGGGCACTGGTCACCTCCTGATTTATTGCCTCATAAAGTTCAGTACAGATTAATCTGTGAGCAGCAATGGCCCCCACCCCCACCGATTCTCCCAAAGAAGCATCTTCAGAGGCGACACAATGTAACAAATGTCAGCCGTCATAAAGCATTCCTTGTATATATGTCCATCTCATCGCTTCATTATATCCTCTATACACACAAGTAATGGGGCCGACACAGCTACTACTAGAAACAGACTGAGGACAGAACTCCTGCATGAGGGCCCCCTAGTGGTGGCCACCAGCAGCTAGATTATCAATAAATTGCTGTTTATCTGAACCCATCATGTGTTCTCCAGTCTGCTGTGCTGTGCATCCAATCCTATCATATGTAATACTGTCTTCTGAGTTGTGTATCTAATCCCATCATGTGTGATACTGTCTGCTGAGCTGTGTATCCAATCGTATCATATGGAATACTGTCTTGAGTTGTGTATCTAATCCCATCATGTGTGATACTGTCTGCTGAGCTGTGTTTCTAATCCTGTCCTGTGTGATACTGTCTGCTGAGCTGTGTATCTAATCCTATCCTATGTGATACTGTCTGCTGAGCTGTGTATCTAATCCTACCCTGTGTGATACTGTCTGCTGAGCTGTGTATCTAATCCCATCCTGTGTGATACTGTCTGCTGAGCTGTGTATCTAATCCCATCCTGTGTGATACTGTCTCCTGAGCTGTGTATCTATAATCCCATCATGTGTGATACTGTCTGCTGAGATGTGTATCTAATCCTATCCTATGTGATACTGTCTGCTGAGCTGTGTATCTAATCCTATCCTGTGTGATACTGTCTGCTGAGCTGTGTATCTAATCCCATCCTGTGTGATACTGCCTGCTGAGCTGTGTATCTAATCCTATCCTGTGTGATACTGTCTGCTGAGCTGTGTATCTAATCCTATGATGTGTGATACTGTCTGCTGAGCTGTGTATCTAATCCTATCCTATGTGATACTGTCTGCTGAGCTGTGTATCTAATCCTATCCTGTGTGATACTGTCTGCTGAGCTGTGTATCTAATCCCATCCTGTGTGATACTGCCTGTTGAGCTGTGTATCTAATCCTATCCTGTGTGATACTGTCTGCTGAGCTGTGTATCTAATCCTATGATGTGTGATACTGTCTGCTGAGATGTGTATCTAATCCTATCCTGTGTGATACTGTCTGCTGAGCTGTGTATCTAATCCTATCCTGTGTGATACTGTCTGCTGAGCTGTGTATCTAATCCCATCCTGTGTGATACTGTCTGCTGAGCTGTGTATCTAATCCCATCCTGTGTGATACTGTCTGCTGAGCTGTGTATCTAATCCTGTCCTGTGTGATACTGTCTGCTGAGCTGTGTATCTAAACCTATTATGTGTGATACTGTCTGCTGAGATGTGTATCTAATCCTATTCTGTGTGATACTGTCTGCTGAGCTGTGTATCTAATCCTATGATGTGTGATACTGTCTGCTGAGATGTGTATCTAATCCTATCCTGTGTGATACTGTCTGCTGAGCTGTGTATCTAATCCCATCCTGTGTGATACTGTCTGCTGAGCTGTGTATCTAATCCCATCCTGTGTGATACTGTCTGCTGAGCTGTGTATCTAATCCTGTCCTGTATGATACTGTCTGCTGAGCTGCGTATCTATTCCTATCCTGTGTGATACTGCCTGCTGAGCTGTGTATCTAATCCTATCCTGTGTGATACTGTCTGCTGAGCTGTGTATCTAATCCTATGATGTGTGATACTGTCTGCTGAGCTGTGTATCTAATCCTATCCTATGTGATACTGTCTGCTGAGCTGTGTATCTAATCCTATCCTGTGTGATACTGTCTGCTGAGCTGTGTATCTAATCCCATCCTGTGTGATACTGCCTGTTGAGCTGTGTATCTAATCCTATCCTGTGTGATACTGTCTGCTGAGCTGTGTATCTAATCCTATGATGTGTGATACTGTCTGCTGAGATGTGTATCTATTCCTATCCTGTGTGATACTGTCTGCTGAGCTGTGTATCTAATCCTATCCTGTGTGATACTGTCTGCTGAGCTGTGTATCTAATCCCATCCTGTGTGATACTGTCTGCTGAGCTGTGTATCTAATCCCATCCTGTGTTATACTGTCTGCTGAGCTGCGTATCTATTCCTATCCTGTGTCATACTGTCTGCTGAGCTGTGTATCTAATCCTGTCCTATGTGATACTGTCTGCTGAGATGTGTATCTAATCCTATCCTGTGTGATACTGTCTGCTGAACTGTGTATCTAATCCCATCCTGTGTGATACTGTCTGCTGAGCTGCGTTTCTAATCCTATCCCGTGTGATACTGTCTGCTGAGCTTGGTATCTAACCCTGTCTTGTGTGATACTGTCTGCTGAGCTGTGTATCTAATTCTATCCTGTGTGATACTGTCTGCTGAGCTGTGTATCTAATCCTATCCTGTGTGATACTGTCTGCTGAGCTGTGTATCTAATCCTATCCTGTGTGATACTGTCTGCTGAGCTTGGTATCTAACCCTGTCTTGTGTGATACTGTCTGCTGAGCTGTGTATCTAATCCTATCCTGTGTGATACTGTCTGCTGAGCTGTGTATCTAATCCTATCCTGTGTGATACTGTCTGCTGAGCTGTGTATCTAATCCCAGTCTGTGTGATACGGTCTGCTGAGCTGTGTATCTAATCCTTTCCTGTGTGATACTGTCTGCTGAGTTGAGTATCTAATCCCAGTCTGTGTGATACTGTCTGCTGAGCTGTGTATCTAATCCTATCCTGTGTGATACTGTCTGCTGAGCTTGGTATCTAATCCTTTCCTGTGTGATACCGTCTGCTGAGTTGAGTATCTAATCCCAGTCTGTGTGATACTGTCTGCTGAGCTTGGTATCTAATCCTATCCTGTGTGATACTGTCTGCCGAGTTGAGTATCTAATCCCAGTCTGTGTGATACTGTCTGCTGAGCTTGGTATCTAATCCTATCCTGTGTGATACTGTCTGCCGAGTTGAGTATCTAATCCCAGTCTGTGTGATACTGTAGCATTCTTCTCTCCAGGTTCTCAGCAATAATTTCTATCTTTAGTTGCATTTACTATGTCCACACTGTTATCAGGGGCAGTAAATCTTGTGGGACATTGGAGGAAGTTGTGATGGATTCCATGAAACTTCCTCTTTTTAAAATGTATTTTTCTGATCCCACACCCAAAATGTGGCTGGTGCTCTGCGCCATAATGGAATCTGACTTTGCAATTTCCCCGCACACTTGCGCCAAGTCCACTGCAGGATTTGGGCTGGATTGGGCAACGGGGCCTACACGACAGGCTGACACTGGCCAAGTAACTGCATGTAATACGGGAAAGGTGAGAATGTTACTATGAGAAGTCATATTTATCGCTACTAACTCTACTATACACAGTAATTCTATTCGGATTTCGCACTTTATATTGAATATATTTATCATATTTGTGTAAAATGGGTAATTATCACCAGTGAATAATACATGGTTGTGGATATTGCTTTATATATCGAACACATCAATAAGAGGATCTATTGCTTTTATTATATATTTGGAATTACATATGGAATAATTTGGATGTAATTTACTTTTAATGAATACATGGTATACTATTGTCCTCACTCATCTTTTTTCTTGGTTATGTTCTGTACAGTATGCAACAAGATGGCCGACACCCCACCGCACGTGTGACACAGCTTAGGCTGCCCCCAGTAGAAGATCAGGATCCGATCCCTCCCCAGGAAGGCTGATGAAGGGATGTGGGCGACTGAGTTACCTGAACGCCTCAACTTCACCATGAAGGTCCAGGCCCCTGACCAGATACCATACTTGTCTCGATTTTTCTCTGGTAATCCTAGTACCTCTCCATAACGATTCATCCAGGTCATGATGTCAAAGCAAGATAGTGATTCGTTACGGGTAAGAACGGTCACTTTCTTGAGTTCGCTCTGGCGGGACACTGCTTGCACAGCAAAGTCCCGCCACTCGGGCTCAGCAGCTCAACTACCCGTGCCCGAGGGGGACACACATCACTGCCACGCCACCGAAGACGCACCACATTCCTACGGTTAGCACCCGGCCCGGTTGTCGGGAGCGACCATGATGTCTCTCTGCCTCTTTGCTCTCGGAAGGCAGACAGGCCGTGCCTCTCTATCCAAAACGACAAATCAACCTCCTGCACCGCTACATTGATCGTCCTTTCTCCCTTCTGTAGGGCCTGCAGCATGCACTGTTACAAAGAGACGTCCCCAGAGACCATAAAGGAGGATGACGGGACCTCAGCAGCGACACTGGCATAGCTTTTAACACGGGCCACCACTGGCAGAGTGACAGGACCAACTCCTGGACCTACCACATCGGCATTACCCACCTCCACACTACACTCAGCTGCGTCACCCATACCACCAGTCACACCTTTACTCCCAAAGCTGGTAATGGTTTTGCACCACTCATTCCACCCACCATCACACGAGCATTTTCTCTGGTTGGACCAGCAGCAACATTAGGGGGGAAAAAAACCCTCCGCATCTTCAAGCACCAGGGACCCCACACAGAGCATTGCCCAGTGGACCCCAACTCTTGTCACACTTATGCCCCCTCCCCCGCATCAGTGGATGTTAATTTCTTGAAATTGGGTACAATTCACCATTGATCCTTAGCAGGTATTAGGCACCGCTTATCTTCACCCTGTTTGGGAAATCCGCAACTAAGTCTCAGTGACCCCTCCACACTGCCGCCGCCACCACCACTCACCTAAGTGATCAGCGGCAACAGCATGAAGAGGCACCGAGGCAACAGAACCTGCCACCAGTGCGGGGCTATCCCCCCTCCCAATAAAAGACGCACCACAGCACTGGATTTTGATGGCATCCCCTCTGCAGGGCCGCCCTTACTGTCCATCTTCACGTGCCTCCCCTGCACCCCCACTGTTACCACAGAGACTGAGCCCATTGCCAAATCAGATGTAATCTCCCCGCTCCCTGGCACTGCAGGACCTGTGCTAGGTAAAAGGCCTACACAGTGAGCTGTCCCTGCGGCCGACCCGGGTGTTACAGGTTAAGGGCTGTACACAAGTTCACCACTTCCACTGGTTTGCGGCCCAAAGGCACATCCTCTAAGAAAAATCCTAGAGGTGCATGAGGGACTCAAGCTGTCTGATCTCCACCATCAGCACCCCTCCCTGGTGGCTGTCACTGTCCTCACCTGGGCAAGCAGAACCACAGCTAGATGACATGGCCCCTTGTCCTGCAGGGGGCCCACTGTACGGTACCGGGCTTTGCTCAGTCTGGCTCTCAGGTTGAACCACCACCTCTGCTTTTCCTTATCCATCTCCCAGACCCTCATTCAGGAGCTTTCCTCTAATGCAAGGCCTGGATGTCAGCGTTTAGCCTGGAAATCTCAGCAATTATTTGCTCATTACGCTTTTTCTGGGCAGAGCTTGCCCTGGCATGGGCAAACCTCAGCTCCTCCGCAGCCATCTCACCGGCTTCTTTGTACTCAAAGGTGGCTAAAGCCAGAAGGAAGAAGGGGGGGGGGGGAAGAAATAAACTCAGGTCCTCAGCATTCCCCAGCCTCACCTTTAAGCACTCAGCTTTCCCAAAGTACATAGCTTTTCAGAGGTCTTGCGGGTCATCTGAACCTCTGCTAACTAGGGGGTAATTAGAGTGGCATTGCTGCGGCTCCTAGTGGATCTTCTCACCCCCAAGTTTTCCACTACGCTGGCACAAGTGGCTACTCCCGTTCCCTGCTGGCCTAGTTTGGGAGACAGGAGCCTGGGACTGGCTGCTCTGGCTCATGCTTGGAAACCCACTGCCTCCCTGAGAGAGTAGAGGTCCCAGATGGAGGTGGTTCTTTCCTGGAGCAGCACACAGAACTAGCTCAAGATGCACTCACTATTCTGCTGCTGGTGCAGTCACTGTGTACATACATGACATTACTTATCCTGTACTGATCCTGAGTTACATCCTGTATTATACCCCAGAGCTGCACTGACTATTCTGGTGGTGGCACAGTTGCTGTATACCTGACATTTCTTATCCCAAGTTGCATTCTGCATTAGATTCAAGAGTTGCACTCACTATTGTACTTCCATCCCATTAGTTGCACTTGAGGTGCCAGCGTTTATTTTGTGAATACTGAAGTATTTTTTGTTATGAACTTCCTCTAAATGTATTAGAGAAAAATGCAAACAATTCTCCCAGGATAGGATAAGGAAAACCCCCACATCTTTTAGCTCCTTGTAAGGCAGCTTTCTTGACCTTCGGGAAGCCTAATGACAAAGCAGTGGTTGTGAACCTTTTAAAGGTATAGAGCCCAAACTGCAACCCAAAACCTGCATTTTTTGCCAAGTGCCAGCACAGCAATTTAAGCAGTAACTTATTACAATCTTCTTGCTCCATGCTGTACCAAAGCCTTCAATGGGCCTAGGGGCCCCAATATCTTTGTCAGAAGAAGTTTGGGATTGCCAATGGAGCTTCCCTTGACAGCCTCTGAACAGGAAGATTTAGGGGTCTCACAAATGATACATCCCACGGCTGTAGTAGAAAGCTGCCAATTGCAGTCAGTATGTGATTGGCAACCATGTATCTCAGATTGCAAGCTTGTGTTTCATCTGACCATTCTATCACTAACATCCTCCATGACCTGTACAACGCTGCAGAATTTGATGCTGCAATAGTTAACAGGGCTCTAAAATTATCAGTGGGGGTGTATGACATTAAAACCATTGATAAGGCTTCCAAATTTGTCCCCCCCCCCCCCCAATTCATCTAATGTACGAGGTGAGAAGGTTCAAATTTATGTGACTTGATAAATTTTTTTATTTTACTGATACGGGCAAGAATAAAGCAAATTCAATAAGGACATTTCATCCCCCATCTCGGGTGGGCAAGTAGTGTAGTTGGGTAAAACCTGGTGACAGGTTCTCCAAGTGATCCACATAGCAGCTGGGCACTTACAGCCGCCACCCAGAGGGATGGGAGGTCACAGCAATGGACTAAAGGTTTCAAGAAAAGCCTCACAACAAGACTGAGTCAGGTACAACAAAACTTTATTAAACATAATAAGCATACAAGTTACCCAGTGTTCACAGCGTTACTTCCTCCATCACCTGCAGAGAGAAGAAGACCAGGGTAAGAAGAGAAACCCAAGACAAGACCAGAACCCACAGCCCAGGGTGGAAGGCGAAGCCCAAATATCTGGTCTGCACTAAAGGTGCAGCCCCCCTCCAGGGTATCCACTTCAGAGTAAAGGTGTCATCGCTGGACCTCAGCAGCAGAACTGGAAAAGGATCTCATCACCAGGAGACACCACTGGAGGTAAAGGATCATCTGCATGAACAGGTGGCCACTTACCATGTATTGTGCTCTGCCGCCATCATCCAGAGGTAAATCCTGCAAGATGAGACAGAAAAGTCACTCCTGTCACATAAAGCAAGCAGAGATCTAGATATATGCCCCTCCCACTAGATCCGGCAGTCCAGGGCATCTGCTTCAGAGTAAAGGAATCAACACTGAACTTCAGCAGCAGAACTGGAAAAGGATCTCATCACCAGGAGACACCACTGGAAGCAAGGGATCAACCGCATGAACAGGCGGCCACTTACCATATACTGCGCTCTGCCGCCATCATCCAGAGGGGTCCAGCAGCAAATCCTGCAAAATAAGGGAAGTCATTCCACCACATCAAGCAAGTAGATACAGGCCCCTCCCACTAGACCCCAGGGGTCTGCTTCAGAGTAAAGGAGTCAACACTGGATCTCAGCAGCAGAACTGGATAAAGATCTCATCAACAGGAGACACCACTGGAAGTGAGGGATCATCTGCATGAACAGGCGGCCACTTACCGTATACTGCGCTCTGCCACCAGAGGTGTCCCGAGGCAAACCCTGCAAGAGAAGAAGAGTCATTCCACCACATCATCAAGATAGTCACTGCAACTCCCAGCAGACAGAACACCATGGGCCCCCATTGTGTATTACAACAAGATCCAAGCACAGATCCATCCCTACCTCACACATCAGAAACCTCCACACTCCCCCAGGATGTGCTGCATCCTCAGAAGTCAGAGTCATCACTGATCATCAGAAGCAGAACTGAACAGAAGATCATCACAGGACGAGCTGCAACATCCAGGGGGGCCGCATCACCGGCAACATGGCCCACCAGACCACATCTACTGGCCCACTATATATATATACACACACACACACACACACACGGAGGGGAGAGTCTAGCAGAGTGAAATATCTACCCCCCCTTCCCCTAAATTACCAGCCCCCTATAAACACTACACACCATCAACAGCAACCATGGGCTTAAATACAGTACTAGCAGGCGCTAAGGGGCCCCATCTTCCTACCAGACACGCTGTGCTACACATTATGCAGTACAAAGTGTTTATAATATATGGTTTATATATACTTTATGACTATATGGCACTTTTTACATGCTCTATATGTGTGTATAAGTGAAGAACTCTAGGTATAGAAATGTAATATGTATATTTTTAAGTGGGAGGGGGGGGGGCAAAATCAAAAGTCTACTATGGAGCCCTTCCTCTCCTAGTTACACCACACCAAATCTAGCAGCTCCCAATATATACACGAGAGCAGTCTACCAGCCCCCTATAAACACCACCCAGAGGATAAGCTGCCCCATCATGGAGGGAGGGAGGAGAGGTGCACAGCAGCGACCCCCAAACCTACAGACACCTCAAGAATATACTAACAATCTGCAGGAGCTCCATAACAAACCCCCCACATCAAGGCGCCTCTTAATAGTCAACTACAGAACCCCATATACTTCAACCACTAACAACAGACCCTTCTACAATCCCCAGCACTCACCCGTCCTCAGCCGCTTTTCCCTCACATGTGCCGGAGAAGAGAGAGCGAGCAAGAGGCGGAGCAGCGTCATATATATACGTCCCACGCCCCACCTACTTCACGCGAGAGAGCGCTCTAACCCCGCCCTCGGCAAAGCGCGCCATCTTTCCGGAGACCTTCTTCTCCCCATACACGGCGGCCATGTTTGGTTGGTTACTTGCTGTGTGTAATAGAAGTTGTGATGGTGAATTATAGTGGAGGATCACACAGTCTGACCTCCACTAGTGCTGAGCGACACACAATGGATATTCTCCTATGTTCACCATCTCCCTGCAGCTTTTTACGTCTCTATTCATACAATGTTGGGATTTTATCTATTAAATTATTAGAATGAACCCAAGTAAATAAGTTTTCCAGGAAGGGATCAGAAAAACTGTGCCTTTTAGCTACCTTGTAAGGCAATAGCATTTTCTAATGGACACTTTGCCACTTGAGGCCGCCTTACAGGTGTGTGGAGACTTATAGCCATGGACGCTCTACATGCAAATACGTTTTCCCCTAGCGGAGCGTCCGAGGCTACAAGTCACCTTAATTGGCAAAGTCTCTATAAGTGTGCATTCACACGTTGCAGTTAAAACCGCATCGCAATCAGCTTTGAGGTGGTTTTAGGTGCAGTTTTGTCAATTAAACAGGTGAAAGACATGAACTGAACGAGTGAATGACATTTGTGGAGCAGGTTTCCCCTTCAAAATCAAATTCACTCGTTCAGCTCATGTCTTTCACCTGTTCAATTGACAAAACTGCACCTAAAACAACCTCAAAGCTGATTGTGATGCAGTTTTTAACTGCAACGTGCGAAGGCACCCTAAGGATAAGTCTTGCTCCCCCCCCCCCCCCAGGATGAAACCATAATCCTTAGGGCGCGTTCATAACGTGACGCTAGCGCACAGGGGGCGGAGTTTGGGGCGATCGCATATGCGTTTCCAGAGAAACGCATGCGATCGGGTTATTAATTGCATGCGTTTCCCGGGAAACGCATATGCGATTGGCCCGAGCCCCGCCCACTGTGCGCTAGCGTTGCGTTATGAACGCGTCGATAGCGGAACGTGTGAACGCGCCCTTAGGCTGGTGCCACACATGCTTTGTCTGTGTGTGGCATCAGCCTCTAGGCCGCGGTCACACGTACCGCTAGACGTCCGTTCATAACGCGACGCTAGCGCACAGGGGGAGGTCCTCGGCCCGAACGCACATGCGTTTCCAGAGAAACGCATGCGATCGGCTTATCAATCGCATGCGTTTCCCTGTTAACGCATGTGCGGTCGGGCCGAGGACCGCCCCCTGTGCGCTAGCGTCACGTTATGCGGACGCCTAGCGGATCGTGTGACCGCGGCCTTAGTGATATGGTGGCCACCATCATCCTGGAGACCACAACAAATCACATCATGGCTTGGTGTTATCAGACGCCATGTTGTAAGGCTCAGTTCACACCCGCAGTTTCCTTTATTATCAGACAGCAATGGTGCTGGCCCTCCCCCAATTTCGAGGCCAGCAACTTATAAGCACCGCTGAGGAGGCGTCTTTACACGGTGCAGTATGGCTTACCTTACCGTCACGTTCATTTCTTGGACCGCAAACAACGGCTCTGTGTGTCCTCAGCGTGTAAGAACCGCTCACGCATCTATTATAGTAGAACAGATTCCATGTGCGGCAAACAGGAATAGGACCTGCTCTGAGTTTTGTGGCTCAGGGATAGATTGTGCGTCATACATGGAGCCCGGTCCCCATTTTCCGCCACGATACCGTGGCTCTTTTTCTATATTGTACGGTTACAAGACGTTCTCCATCTTGATGACATTGATCTGCTGCTTCATCTAACCGTTCTACATTCATGGTGATTTCTGAACCTCGCTAGTGACATGTGATGGGGGCAGAGGTTACAGTCAAAGTTTTGAGAATGACACAAATATTATATTTTCACATGATCTGTTGCCCTCTGGGTTTTATGTGTGTTTGTCAGATGTTTTTTATCACATATAGAAATACAAGTGCAATTATATTATGAGGAACAAAAGCTTTTATTGACAGTTAGAATGAGTTACTGCAGCAGGTCAGTATCTGCAGTGTTGTCCCTTCTTCTTCAGGACCTCTGCAATTCTTCTGTACCAAATCCTGACTGATAGCCGTCCATTCCTGCACAGTCACTGCTTGCATTCTGTCACAATTTGTTGGTTTTTGTTTGTCCACCCGTCTCTAGATGATTGACCACAAGTTCTCAATGGGATTAAGATCTGGGGAGTTTCCAGGCCATGGACCCAAACTCGCTATGTTTTGTTCCCTGAGCCATTTAGTTCTCCCCTTTGCTTTATGGCAAGGTGCTCCATCATGCTGGAAAAGGCATTGTTCATCACCAAACTGCTCCTGGAGGGTTGGGAGAAGTTGCTCTTGAAGGACATTCTGGTCCCATTCTTTATCCATGGATGTGTTTTTAGGCTGTGAGAGAGACGATTCCCTTGGCTGAGAAGCCGCCCCACACATGAATGGTTGCAGGATGCTTTACAGGTGACATGAGACAAGACTGGTAGTATCGCTCACATTGTCTTCTCTGAACAAGCTGTTTTCCAGATGTTCCAAACAATCGGAAAGGGGATTCATCAGAGACAATGACTTTCCCCCAGTCCTCAGCCGCCCACTCCCTGGACCTTTTGCACAATATCAGTCTGTCCCTGATGTTTTTCTGGAGAGAAGTGGCTTCTGTGCTGCCCTCCTGGACACCAGGCCTTGCTCCAAGAGTCTCTGCAGTGTCACAGTGCGTGCAGATGCCTCACACCTGCCTGCTGCCATTCCTGAGCAAGCTCTGCACTGCTGGGAGCCCCATCCCCAAGCTGAAACACTTAGGCTGGTGCCACACGTAGCGCTTTGTCTGCGTTTGAAAACGCAAACGCAGACAAAGCCACGCCTACCGGGGCAGGCCGCAGCCCGATTGCATCGACGTTTCTATGGAAACGCTTGCGATCAGGGAGAAGCTGTTGGTGTTTTGCATTAAATTAACGCAAAACACCGGCGGCTTGTTCCCGATCGCATGCGTTTCCATAGAAACGCCGACGCGATCGGGCCGCGTGGCTTTGTCTGCGTTTTCAAACGCAGACAAAGCGCTACGTGTGGCACCAGCCTTAAGAGACAGTCCTAGCGCTTGCTGGTCCTTCTTGGGCGCCCTAGAGCCTTTTTGGCAACAATGGAACCCCCCTCCTTGAATTCCTTGATGATGCGATAGATTGAGGTGCGATCTTTCTAGCTGCGATACTCTTCCCTGTTAGGCCAGTTTTGTGCAATGATGACTGCACGTGTATCTTTAGAGATAACCATGGTTAACAAGTGAAACAATGATGCCAAGCACCAGCCTCCTTGTAAAGTTTTCAGTGATGTATCTCCAGCCCTGTCCTCATCAGCACCCACACCTGTGTTACTGGAGCAATCACTGACACCATGTTATCTGCTCCTTTTAAGGCGCCTGCAATGAAGTTGAAATGTGTTTTGGGGGGAAAAAAGATCATTCTCTAGGCAAATATTGACTTTGCAATTAATTGCTGTTAAGCTGATCACTCTTTATAAGAGTATATGCAAATTGCCATTATAAAACTTGATGCAGTAGAATTTTTAAAAATTAACATTTGTATCATTCTCAAAACTTTTGGCCATGACTGTACACCAAACGTCAATTCCCGGCTGCAGTAGGGACCCATCTTCACGAGGTAGTGGTCGGTCCATAGGCACATGGCTCAGGGCGAGCATTAGGATACACAAGTCCAGAGCCCTCACTGTTCGGGTCAATGAATAGACAGGAACCTTATCTAAAGCCTGAGGCCACCTTCACACGTTTTACTGGCATTTTGAAATACAAGCGAAGGGGTTTCCCATGTTCACGTGACAAGGTAACGTTGTTTTCCGATTGAAACGCAATGATACTTCAAAATATAATCATGGGGGAAGCCCTTGGATTGTGTATCAAAACGCAATGTGTTAATGTGCCCTTCCCCCATAGACCCCTGTTCTCATGCACTGTGGGGGCCTATAACCAAGAAAAACTGATCAGCAGGTTAAGCCCTATCCTGTGGGCAAGGACCAACTTGCTTTTATCAGAGAGCACCTTTAACTAACTTTATTTTTCCATGTAAGGAGCTATACAAGGGCTTGTTTTCTACATAACAATTTGCCACTCATCGCTCCCACACTTCTCTTTGACCCAGGCTTACACAATGGTGGCAATGGCACCTGGTTTGTACAAAGGATGTAGGTAGCGGTAACATCGCTGCCCATGTCCAGTGATCTGTCCAAGACACAGCAGCCATCATTATTAAAGATCTGACTGAGAGCCAGATGCAGCCAACAAAAGAGGCACATCTGGCTCCCGAGCCATAGGTTCCCTACCCCTGTTCTAGAATGTCAGTCACTCCAGATCCCTGCTGGCTTGTGTGCATTGACTTTTGAAGCATTTTGCATCTAGAAAGAATCTCCGAGACATATGGAGTATAAGAACATTAGGTAAAGTGCCAAAGCCACTTTAATCTACTAAAACAGACACAGAACTGTCCCAATGAGGCTAAAGATATATCTCTCCCCTATGTGTGAACCCTCATACACAGCAGCTGCATGATCAGTTCTGACAGATTGTGCCCTTGGACATTGCTTTAGCATAACTTTAGAGGTTGCAAATCAGTTTCTATGACACCTGCAAGTTTGTCAAAGGCTCTCACAGTGGTCATTCGGCATTACAACCTGCCAGAGGCAGACCAATATAGAAGAGAATTTTCCATAACTGACCAGACACCCATAGGAAAGCCTGAATTAAAGGTGGTGGATAAAGGAAACACACGAAAATGAGATACCAAAAAATCCTAATGAAAATATAGCCAATTACTCCTGGTGGTAAATCCCATAATGAAACACCACCCCCCCCCTCAAGCCCATTTTGTTGCCATTTTAAACCTCAAGTTTTAATTGACAGTGTTAAGAACACTTATTAACAGCTCTGTGCACTGTAGTATGACGAGTTACTGCTGTCCAAACCCATATAAATCTAGTATGTTCGTAGTTTTTTTTTTTTATTAGGTTGGGATAATCACAATTTGTCCCAAAGAAAACAATCCCTTAGATGTGTCTCCACTGGAAAGGAGGGAAAAAAAAATGGCTGGAAAGAGTAGAGTTAAAAAAACCCTGAAGTCACTGCAGCAACTGACTGTTCACAGAACATGATTGTATGACAAGCCCCATCTTTCCTGCACTACAAGATTGGAGAATTGTGAACCCCCCCCCCCCCCCGAGGATCTGATACTGATGATCCTATATGGAGAGGAGATTATAACAGAAAGCACCTTTAATACAGTTCTATTCAAAAGGACAGTGGTGGTAGGGGGGCTCTCCATCTACACAGACTAGAGATAGCCAATGACCACTAACCAACCGGACAGTCACTCCGCAATATGCTCAAAGATGTGTTCCCTAGAGTACTTGCACTCCTGACATTGAGGATTACATTAGAATACAACTTTCCATCAGACAACCAGGGTCATTCAGAGAGGCCGCAGGAAATAATTCACTGGGAGCCGAGACGTGTAATAAATTGTTTATTTGGAGCGAACAGTTGGGGGACAAGTTTATTTGCCTTTTTTGGCCTTGATCTTCCTCAGGTAGAACTCCAATTCCTTGCCTTCAAGGACATATCCGTCTGCTCTGCCGCACTGCCCTGGTCTGGAGCATATACAGGCTGTGGAGAAAGGAGGTTACAGGTTACAACATACTACAACTCCCAGTATGGTAACCCAAGAGAATATGAACCAACACTGACCGAACCTTCCAGACAGACCTGACGTGTGACACATACATGCAGCCAGAACATAAAAACCATTCATCACACTGAACAGTTGTGTTCACACATCGCAGCAATACAGGAACGCAGTAATACATATCACTGCTGTCTTACAGTATACACTGCCACAGATACCTGCTGTAACTGGCACCACAAAAGGGGCTGCTCCAGAAATAGCTCAAGCCTCGCCCCCAAATTCTATTAAATTCCTATAGCAGAGTGAAGCCAAGGGGCTGTTGGAGCCCCAATTGCACAGGTCTGGGGAGAACATGTGGACCGCTCACCAAGAAGTTTTCCCTGTAGGAACTGCTCCTCCAGCAGAGGACTGATCTTTGCCAGTTTCTTGCGCTCATCATATTTCTTCTGGATCTTCTTGCGCCTTTTCTTGTTGAGAATTTCCTCTTCTTCTGGGGTCTGAAAGTGAGAATTTAAATCCCATAAAACCAGATTATAGATTTACAGAATATTTGTTTTTCATTTAAAACATGTTACAGAGGATAAATCCCCTTCTACTAATTCCTGGGATTCCATGCAGCTATCCTGGACGAGATCAATCCTAATAATAATTGTCCAGTGCAGGACATGGTCTACATAAGGGAACTGACCAGATAGCATCATGCACTTGTCTAAGGATTGGAGATGAAGACTGGTCGATCAAGTAGGTTTGGACCAGAGTGTGGACGTTGTTCAGAGACCATTCACTGCAGTGTTACACTTAATTTGTCACTGGCTGCAGTTTTTAAGGTGTTAAGCCAGGAACAGATCTTACATAAGAGCCCAGGAGACACATCTGACCACAGAAATTGGTTAAACCTCTGCCAAATACTTGTCAGAATTTTTTATGGGGGAGGAGGAGCATTTAACAGGAAAGCATCAGCGTCAGTGACAATTCATTTAATAATCAATGTAAAGTGCAAAGTCACAGTACATCTCTGGTATCAGCCTATGGGGCCACATTCACAAATGAAAGGTCCTTTCTAGAAAGACATCAAGAGTAATGCAACAGGACCCCACAATAGGTCCAGGAACAGCACCTATTTTTAACCTGAGCTGCAGCCATCACCCACTGACCATTACTGGTGGTCCCAAGCTGGTGGATAAAAAGACCAAGACGGACCTGAAGCGACTTCAGCCACAGAAGGATCACAATCTGTACACAAACTCAGAAGGACCCCTCCATTTCAGACCCATAACCTGTATGGGGCCCATGCCAGATCCAATAGATAAAATCTAAAAGTCAAGGAAGGGGTGGGGGTTTACTGGTTTTGGGAGATGTTTGTCAGTGGCTTAGATACAATCTTAATAAATTACAAATTAGGAGTTCAGAATTTGAGATCTAATCACCAAAAAACTACAATAAATTACTCACCACAAAGTTAAGAGTTGCAGCAAAAAGGAGTATAACAACAAAACAGATCCCGAGTTATCAGGTTGTGATCTGCATGTGAGGTCACTACTGGTGACAGAGCCCTTTGTCTCTACTAAGCAGTCCCTCATAAGGATTTCACAGAAATCAACCTCCCCCATAGACTGGACAAGCAGCATGAACCCCAGCGAGCGATCCAGTACTGGTATACAGCATGCTAAACACCATGTCCAAAACAGGCAGCAGGTTCTGAATAAGGCTCAACTAAGAAGCTCTGATCCACCTGGAAGAGTCTCACACTTTGGTAGGAGGGGGTTGGGGTGGTGGTGTCTTCCTCAGATAATCCGTGGTCATCGCTTTCCATTCAGTAGCAGAACTGGACAATGTTATCATCACTGGAAGACGTGGTGGGGCACTATGGAGCACATGGCGGTGGGTCACATGACTTACCAGCTTGGCTCCCTTCTTGCGTCCGAGTGGTGTGGCGTAGTGCGCTTCATACCACTGTCTGAAGGGGGTGCTGTCAATCAGGACAATGCAGTTCTTCACCAGGGTCTTGGTTCTCACCAGCTCGTTGTTGGAAGCATTGTAGACAACATCAATGATCCTGGTCTTCCGGGTGATACCTATTGGAGAAAGAAATGGTCAAGTTACCAGAAAAGCACAGACCACAAGCTGAAGTCAGAGGAAATATGGTGGCGCGTCAGTGTAACTATGACTGATCCTATCACAGCGAGGTCCACATGTCAGAATGACTGTACGACCATCACATAAGGTCAGAGCTATCATCATACGCACTGCGGGTCAATGAGAGAACGCAAGAGGTTCTGCATTCTGCCCACACATCTAAACACAGCAACAATGAGAGTAGACTGGACAGTGAAAGGGAGGAGATCCTCAACTAAATTAAAAAATCTTCAACTACATGACAGAACCTGTGACGAGATTTACTGCCACAGGTTCCATCATGGAATCACCAAAAATAAATCCACAACCTTAAGGTGCGTTAACATTGTAGTCAGAGTGTATTTTCTTGCACTGTGCTCCACCACCGACTCATTGGGAGCCGCACCAACAGTGAAGAACATTGTTATTGCTCACATTCTGGGATATATCCCCCAGCCGGTGACCACAATGACTGTTCTTAAATAAGCCCAATCAGTACGTGGACCCGCGGCTCAGGCTTCTTCTGACATCCCCCCTGAAATCATGGCGTATGGCGTCACTTACACTCAGAGCCCCAGGCGTAGTTTCCAGCGTCCAACCTCAGAGCACGGTATTTCTTGTTTCCACCGCGGACTCTCACAGTGTGGATACGGCGAGGACCGATCTGTAACAACAGCAACTTTTAGACTCCAAAACAAAAAATAAAATACAAAAAAAAAAAAAACCACAACTTCGGGATGTCATAACCCATGCAACGTGTCAGTGTAACTATGACGAGCCTATCATCGGGCAGAAGCAACAATGGAGGCCAAGACAGCCACCAGCAGCGCCCTAAGGACAACACTTCATCACCCACGTCACCACACAACCTCCAAAGACCCAACAGTGTAACACCAGGGGCAGGACCATAAATAGCCCAGACCCTCCACACTGAACTTAGCTCTCGCACCTTTGTGTTGGCAGCAGGGCGTCCCAGCTCATACTTCCTTTTCTTGTGGTGGGGTTTCCTTTTGCCTCCAGTCTTGCGGCGCTTGTGCCAGCTGTCCTTTGAGATACCTGCAGGGTGACAGGGCAGGTGTTATAACATGGACAAAAGTAAGTGACCCCCAGCACCCAGCAGTCCAGGTAGGCAGAGTGCTCAGCTCTCCAAGGGATTTTCCACATTGCAATTTCAGTAATTTGCAGCATGTAAAGAGTCATCATGTGCACTCTGCCCACAGACCATGTCCAGGTCAGGGTAAGAAGGGGGGATGGGCGACATTGGTACAATACAAGCTATTGGGACACAGGGCATTGGAGAATAATCCCAAGTCACTGCTCCAGGGATATACTGTTACAACCAGGCACAAGGGCAGGAGCCATTGCAAGAAGAGGGACAGGATACCCACAAAACATGGCACCAAATCTGCAGCCCTAGCACAGGAATAAGGGTTCCAATATACAACCTGGAAACAGGAATAACAGAACACCCCTACAGTAGGGACACTGGAATGTCCTGGGCTATGCGTTATAGTTCACATGGACTGTACCATCAGCACGGCGGAGGGGTGTATGATACACAGCTCAGACAGGAGCGCACCACCTCACAGGCGGTCACAGGGCGCCCGGGGGTGCAGAACCACAGAAAGCCCATCACGGGCGCCTCGGCACGGCAGTATGGCGGCCTCTATGTACGGCCTGCAGCTCCGGACTCCATCAGCCACCGGCTCCCGCATTCAGCCACCTAATAACCAAGCGATACAGGTTGGAGGAGCGGCATCAGCCACTACCCGCGCCCCGCGAGGGATAAGCGGGTGTCAGGGGAGCGGCAGCGGGCAGATGGAGGGGGATTGCGACGGAATCCCGCACACAGTGCAGAGCGGCCATGACATACCCATTCTCAGGCGCTGGCAGGAAAGAGGAAACGCAAAGGATCTCGGGTAAGTTTGTTAGCGGCGAAATCTCGCGAGACCTGTGATGGATGACGTCACACATATCAACAGAGACGCCGCAGCTAAGAAGACGGTGGTCGGAGAGGGACTAAATAAAAATCCCGTTCTTCCTGAACAGCAGAAGGTCATAATGTAGAATGATAAAAAAAAACATATTCTAGCGCTATGCAACGTAATGCAGCTGACCCTGTGACACCCATCGTCGTTGGTTGTCGCTGTCTCCTCACATCGTAATAAGAATAAGAACTTTGTATAGTGGCTGTGCTTGGTACTGCAGAAATCACATGTACGGGTCTGATGGATAAGACATCACTGCTCCTATTAATGATAGAAGGGGGTATATAATAATTTGTAATGTTACAAGGGGCCCATAGCTGCCCATTAGACAGGAGGAAGAAATTACCTTTTTAGGCCTCATGGAGATGGTTGTATCTCAAAGGGGTTAGTCCACAACAGAAAATTCTCAACTTTCAATCTCCTAGTGATGTTTACACAATAAAGATAATTTTTAACACTTTAATTTACAATTGTACTCAGTTTTATTGCTGTTGTAGCTCCTATGAATCAGTGATAATCAATGCAAAATTCCAGAATTTGGGAGGGGACTCTCAAAGCAGACACATGATCCTTGTAGTGCTGCAAGATACAGTGTGCTGACAATGTACTTAGATTATCAGGGTACGAGGGTTATATACATTCATTTACCTTTTGAACAAAGTACTAGTATCTGACACATAGAAAGAGACATAAGACAGATCAGAGATGATGAGATCCATAAGATGCATATTACAGACAAACACACAGCTCTGCTTCATCTCCGCTCTATCATCAGATCAACAGATAAAGAACTTATCTGCCTGTAGCTTGTAGCTCGCCTCTCGGTGCTGCTGATGTTTGTCGGCAGGAAGTCAGTGTGAGCTTGTCCTCAAACGCAGGGGCAGGGCCTGCTGCAGGGAGCAGAGAACAGCTCAGCCCCACAGCCTCAGGCAAGACGTCTGCTGACCCTAAAGTCAGACAATACAGGGTTGGAAACCAGGGGCAACTGAAATCGTGTACAGCAGGATAGAGACAGGATGGAATTATATCTGGGAAATGCTGTATTTTGGTTAATAAAAGTGAATTAGAGAATGTGTTATTTTGTTATCCTGAATATATTTAAGAAACTTGTCTTTGTGGGAATACCCCTTTAAGGACCAGGCCATTTTCTTTTATTGGATTTCCATTTTTAAATCCATAACTATTTTTCACTGTGTTCACAGTTAGGCCGTGGACACATGTGGCGTTTATCGCGTTTCTGCTGCAATTTCAAATGCATTGAAAATGCACGCGATTTAAAAAAACACAATGCTTGATGTGTGTTAATTGCATGCAGCGGTGTCTCTTCTCCCGGCTGTTCATGTAATCACATGTGTTTCAAAACAGATCACAAACGCAACCTCTTTGAAAAACGCACCTCGACAAACCCTTCCTTTATCACTGCTCATTTGTGACAAATGTATGAAACTTGATACTTTATCATCTGATTTACTGTGAACATTTAATTAAAAAAAAAAAAAAAACACCAAGTAAAAACACTTTAACCAAAAACCCATTGAAAAGGGCAACACAATGGGGGTCATTTACTAAGGGCCCGATTCGCGTTTTCCCGACGTGTTACCCGAATATTTCCGATTTGCGCCGCTTGTACATGAATTGCCCCGGGTTTTTGGCGCACGCGATCGGATTGTGGCGCATCGGGGCCGGCATGCGCGCGACAGAAATCGGGGGGGCGTGGCCGAACGAAAACCCGACGTATTCGGAAAAAACGCCGCATTTAAAAACCGAAAATGTGTCGCTTGGGGAGCGCTCACCTTCACCTTCTATGGGATGGTGCATTCCGGGGCGTTAAGATTATTTTCGGCGCTGCAGCGCCACCTGGTGGATGGCGGAGGAACTACCATCTTAAATCCCAGCCGGACCCGAATCCTGTGCAGAGAACGCGCCGCTGGATCGCGAATGGGCCGGGTAAGTAAATGTGCCCCAATACGTTTCACAAGGATGCAAAAGCTCGACTTACACGGTGTTTACACTGTACACACTGCACATTGGACACACATCATGTTTTCTTTGAGTCTGTGATTTATAGGAAAAGATTGATGTAGATTTTATGTTTTGTAATAATTATCCTTTTGTACAAACCAATCTTCATTTTGCCTTATTTAAAATTATAAGTGTTGGACCTGGACTCAATGGGATGCATATAACGCTAGATTGATTTCCTGAAATGTTATTCCATGGTTAGGCTACTTTGGGTGTTATCATACTTATGCTACAGTGATGAGAGTACTCAGGACATGTGACAACTGTTACTTTTTTCCTTCCTTATGATGTTCTGCTGATGCGGAGTTTTGTACTGTATCAGTTTCTGCATTTAAAATTTTTGGGATAAAACAGTGGAATAAAAAAAAATTATATGTTTGTAAAATGGCAAAAACGTAGACAATTGGGCAGTATTTTCCATAGCTTGGTTCACTGCCATAACCATTATTATATTTTGATAGATCGGCACTTTTGGGATGCAGCAAAACCTGACATGTTTTGATTTTTTCAATTCTAGGTAGTATAATGTGAATATACAGCTCTTATTACAGCTTGCCTTCAGCCTCCCAGCTCATGGCAACCAGTCAGCAACCCCTGCTGATGTCTTAGGGAAGTGGTGGCTAACCTATGGCACGGGTGCCAGATGTGGCACTCAGAGCAATTTCTGTGGGCACCCAGGCCTTCACCCCAACAGAGTTTGCCATCTAGGCTTTCTCTAGAAAGTGCCATGCTACAATCCAAATTTCTCCATCATCTTTCTATTGTATTGGTGAATTCAGGAGACCAATACGATTAAAACCTGTGCTACAGCAAGAAGCAATAAGTTACTGCTTAAATTGTCATGTTGGCGCTTGGCGTCATATACTTTGGTTTTGGTTGTAGCTTGGGCACTATATCTCCAAAAGGTTCACCATCACTGTCTTAGGGCATATTATGACCTCATGGGGGACATATAAAGTAAAAAGCACACAAATATTTATAAAATACAATAACATTTACCCATATAATAAAAAGAAATCCCCCACTACACTACAAAAAGCATTCCCATAGACGCCCAAAATGACAGAAACAATAGGCAATTCATTCATGTTTATTTTTTAGTTAATTTGAAAAAAAAAAGTTCTATAAAATTACAAAGTGCCTCTACTCTACTTTTAACCCCAAATTAAAAAAAAAAAAAGTTTAAACTTATTACCTTTTTAACTAACTCTGTGAAAAAAAGAAAAAAAAACGCTGCAAAAATTAAGGTAGCATGCAAAAAAAAAAAAATTATGGCTCTCAAACCAGCACATGCGAAAATTAGCTAAAAATGCCCGGTCATTAGAGCTTTCTGGCTGTATCATTAAGGGGTTAAAGGAAACCTACCATGTGATTTGATGCATTATGAAGCAAACATACCTTAACCCCTTAGCGCTCCGCGCCGTACTGCGCAGCTTCCGACGATTAGTGCTCAGCGCAGTACAGCTACGGCACGAGCGCATAGGATTTTAGAATTGTCACCACGTCTCGCGACGTGGTGACATCGGGACGAGATTTGGGTGACAGAGGCAGGAGGAGTTCCTGTCTCCGTCACCCGACCAATCAAATCGGTCCCGCCCGCCGATCGCCGTGATTGGCCAGTCAAACCTGACTGGCCAATTACAGCGATTTTGGGCTAAAAAACGTGGTTTTAGCTCCTTCCTCTTCCTCCAGCGGCACCATTTTGGTTTGGTATCGCTGGAGAGAGGAGAGAGCGTTACTGTGTGCACCAAAATACACTTTTACACTATAAATAGTGTTCTGATCCTTATCTGATCCCTATTGTTCCCTACAAATTCCTATCCCTATCTGTTTTTTCCTGTGTCCTGTGTGTTCCCTGTGTGATCACCTTGTGTGATCCCACGTGTCTTCCGTTTCTCCCTGTCTGTCCCTTCTGAACCCAAACGCACTTTTCAGTGCGCTGTGTTAGCGTTGTTCTGCACTGGACGCACTTTTCAGTGCGCCGTGTGAATAGCACTGCACAGAATCTTTAGCAGTCTTAGCGGTAGTTAGTTTGTCTTAGGGCTAGCTAGGTGCATTTGTAGCGCCTTTTTGCGCGGTGCACATAGGTTTTTTTTCGGTGCCTGGTAATATTTTTTTCCAGAGCGCCGTAGGTGTACCCGTACGTAGCTACTTTTTGTGTGTGCCATCTGTGCGGCTGGTCCGTGTGGTTTGGTGTGCATTATCTTTTTTTTTGTGTGCTATCTGTGCGGCTTGTCCGTGTAGTTTAGTGCACATTATTTTTTGTGTGTGCCATCTATGCGGCTTGTCCGTGTAGTTTGGTGTGCATTATATTTTTTTTTTGTGTGCCTGCTAGACGGTTTATCCGTGTGGTTTGGTGCACATTATCTAATTTTTCTAGTTCTCTATTTTTTTTGTGTGCAATGTCTCAGAAGACGTACACCGTGTTGGAGGCATATAACATGTGTTAGGATCAGTGGATCCTCTGGACCACCGCGGGAGATGTAACTAGCCAACACCCGGAACCGGAGCCTAGCGGCACCTGGTATTCACCAGAGCCCGCCGCAAAGCGGGTTGGACTTGCTGCGGCAGGATACCACTAGGTTGTTCCCAGGTGTGACTAGCCCACGGTGGCAGCCGAGGTCGAGGTACCTTAGCGGATGACAATCTCGTAGACAGGTCCAGGCACAGGGTCAGGGCAGGCGGCAGAGATGCAATGTCAGGTCCAAGTCCGGGGTCAGCAACAGGAGGTCCAGGCAGGTGGGAACGGGAACACAGGCACACGGAACACAGCAACACGGAGGAACTCAGGTAACACGGCAACACAGGACTCAGGAGCGGGAACACACAGGAATACACAGGAACGCAGGAATACACAGGAACGCAGGAATACACAGGAACGCAGGAATAATCGCTTGTAAGCTTTCTCTAAGGCTATGAGGCACAAAGATCCGGCAAGGGTAACAGGAAGAGGCAGGCTTATGAAGAATTGGGCAATATGGCCAGCGCCAATTAATGGCGCGCTGGCCCTTTAAATTTGGAGAAGGTGCCGCGCACGCGCCCTAGCAGTCGGGGACGCGCGCGCACAGCGGAGGGGAGCGAGCCAGGAGCCGGGACGGGTGAGTTGCGCTGGCGGCGCGCTGGCGGGGGCAGGGCGGCACGGGTGAGCCCGCGACCCGCGATGTGGGTCGCGGGACCACCCGTGACAGTACCCCCCCCCCTTCGGCCTCCCCCTCCTCCTAGGCTGGAGGAACCTCTGCAGAAGACTACGATCCAATATGTTGTCCTCTGGCTCCCACGACCTTTCCTCAGGCCCGAACCCCCTCCAGTCAACCAAGAAGAACCGCTTCCCCCTCACCGTCTTCATGTCCAAGATCTCTTTTACCTCATAGGTGTTGGTAGAGTCCGCCACTGGAGTAGGAGGAGGATCTTGCTGGGAGAAGCGATTCAAGATGACAGGCTTGAGCAGGGAGACATGAAAGGAGTTTGGGATGCGCATGGTGGGAGGAAGGCACAGCTTATAGGCCACAGGGTTAATACGCTTCAGCACCTCAAATGGACCCAGATAGCGAGGGCCAAGCTTGTAGCTGGGAATCTTCAACCGGACATATTTTGAAGACAGCCACACTTCATCCCCTGGAGAGAAGATGGGAGGAGGCCTGCGTTTTTTATCGGCCTGAGTCTTGGAGCGGGCAGAGGCCTGAAGCAGGGACTGACGAGTCTGTTCCCAAATAGCTTTAAGGTCCGTTACCAACTCTTCCACAGCAGGAACATCAGCAGACACGGAGAGAGGTAGGGGTGGACGTGGATGTCTTCCATATAGAACAAAGAAGGGTGATGCACCAGCAGACTCCGAATCCAGGGAGTTATATGAGAACTCTGCCCAAGGTAGCAAAGTGGACCAGTTATCCTGACGGGCAGAGACAAAGTGACGCAGATAACAGCCCAAAGTCTGGTTAACTCTTTCAACCTGTCCATTAGACTGAGGATGGTACGCAGAAGAGAAGTCCAGTTTTATCTGCAGTTGATTACACAGGGCTCGCCAGAAGCGGGAGACAAACTGGACCCCTCGGTCCGAGACGATGTGCAACGGAAGTCCATGTAGGCGAAAGATGTGGGTGAAGAACTGGCTGGCAAGGTGTGGAGCAGACGGCAGGCCTGGCAGAGGAACAAAATGAGACATTTTGGAAAAGCGGTCGGTTACCACCCAGATAACGGTATTGCCAGATGATGGTGGCAGATCTGTAATAAAGTCCATAGCCACGTGAGACCACGGGCAGGTAGGCACGGGTAACGGCAACAGAAGACCAGCTGGTTTTTGTCGTGAGGGCTTATTACGAGCACAAGAGGTACAGGACCGCACAAAATCCCGAACGTCCTTGACCAAATCAGGCCACCAATAGAATCGGGAAATTAGGGCCACAGAGCGCTGCACCCCAGGGTGCCCAGCCACACGAGAGGAATGTCCCCAGGTCAGAATCCTCTTTCGAAGTCCAGGTCGCACATAAGTCTTGCCGGGAGGTAATTGCCGGAGGTCCAGCGGCGCTGCCAGCACAAGTCTCTCAGGAGGAACGATGTATCTCGGGGCACAGTCCTCCCCCATAACATCCAAAGCACGGGACAAGGCGTCAGCCTTGATGTTTTTCTCGGCAGGGCGAAAATGGATTTGGAAGTCAAAACGGGAAAAGAAGAGAGACCACCGGGCTTGACGCGGGTTCAACCGCTGAGCCGACTGTAGGTATTGGAGGTTCTTGTGGTCAGTGTAGATGCTGACTGGAAATCTGGCTCCCTCCAACAGATGACGCCACTCCTCCAAGGCAAGCTTGATGGACAGAAGCTCACGATCTCCAATAGAATAATTCCTCTCTGCAGGGGAGAAAATTTTGGAGAAGAAGCCGCAAGATAGAGTACGGCCCCTAGGCCCCTTCTGAGTAAGGACCGCTCCAGCTCCTACGGAGGAGGCATCAACCTCCACAAAAAATGGTTTCTCGGTATCTGGTCTGGTAAGGACTGATGCAGAAGAAAAAGCAGACTTTAGTCTCGTGAAGGCCTGGTCAGCCGCTGGGGGCCAGGCACGAGAATTGACACCTTTCTTCGTTAGCGCCACCATAGGAGCTACCAGAGTCGAGAAGTGAGGAATGAATTGTCTATAATAATTTGCGAAGCCCAGGAATCTTTGAATAGCCCGTAGTCCCACTGGGCGTGGCCACTGAAGAACCGCAGATAACTTGTCAGGATCCATTTGCAAGCCTTTATCGGAAATAATGTAGCCGAGGAATGGAAGGCTTTTTTGATGAAACAGGCACTTCTCCAGTTTGGCGTAGAGATGGTTGGCCCTGAGGCGGCTAAGCACTTGCCGTACATGGGAATGGTGGGACTCGAGGTCAGCAGAATACACAAGGATGTCATCCAGGTAAACCACAACACAGCGGTACAATAAGTCCCTGAAGATATCGTTGACAAACTCTTGGAAAATGGCTGGCGCATTACAGAGTCCGAAAGGCATAACTAAATATTCAAAATGCCCATCACGGGTGTTAAAGGCGGTCTTCCACTCGTCGCCCCTCCTGATGCGGATAAGATTGTAGGCCCCACGAAGATCCAGCTTGGTAAAGACTCTCGCACCCCGTAGGCGATCAAACAGCTCCGTGATCAGCGGCAGAGGATAGCGATTCTTAACGGTGACTTTGTTAAGACCGCGATAGTCAATACAGGGGCGGAGAGAGCCATCTTTCTTGGTGACAAAAAAGAAGCCGGCGCCTGCCGGAGAGGTGGATTTGCGAATGAAGCCTCTTTGCAGATTCTCCTGGACATACTCGGACATGGCGGCTGTTTCAGGTACCGAGAGCGGGTACACCCGACCCCGAGGAGGAGAAGATCCAGGCAGCAGGTCGATGGGGCAATCGTAGGGACGATGTGGAGGAAGAGTCTCAGCTTGTTTCTTGGAGAACACATCCGCGAAGTCCTGGTATGGAGCGGGAAGCCCCCCCAAAGGCTTAGGAGACAAGGTAGAAGTCCCGACAGGGAGCGGATGTAGAACCTTCATACAGTGTGATGAACAATCCGGACCCCAGCGGAGAATCTCCCCAGAAGACCAGTCCAAAACAGGGGCATGATGTTGCAACCAGGGGAGGCCCAGCAGGAGAGTGGAAGTGCACTGGGGCAGCACAAAAAAGGACAGTCTTTCTCTATGTAATGCTCCAACTTGCAGGAGCAGGGGTTCTGTGCAAAACCGGATGGGCACGGAGAGAATTTGGCCACTGACCGAGGCAATAGACAATGGCTTCCTGAGACGAACCACCGGGAAGTGATGCTGGAAGACCAGGGCAGCATCCATAAAGTTCGCTGTAGAGCCTGAATCCAGGAAGGCGGAAACTTGGATCTGGGTGCCAGTGCCAACGCTGAGGAGTACGGGGAGAGTCAAGCGTGGAGAAGCTTTATTCTCACCTAGGGACGCTTCTCCTGAGAAGCCTAGGTGCTGGCGTTTCCCGGACGTTGGGGGCGGACAGGACAAGCCCCGACGAAGTGCCCTGGGCTGGCACAATACATGCACAGGTTCTCCTGACGTCGCCTGGAACGCTCTTGTAGAGAAAGCTGGACTCGGTCCACCTGCATAGGTTCATCAGCAGAAGATTCAGCCGGGGGCTGAAGCGGCTTTTGGAATACAGGTGCCAGGCGAGGAAGACGTCTAGCACGGCCTTGGGGGTACTCGGAGCGTAGTTCCTCAGCGCGCTCCTTAAACCGCACATCTATTCGAGTGGCCAGGGTGATTAGACCACTCAGAGTTGACGGCAGGTCCCGTGCTGCCAGCGCGTCCTTGACCTGCGCAGAAAGTCCTTTCTTGAAGGTAGCAATGAGGGCCGCATCGTTCCAGGCAAGTTCAGAAGCCAGGGTGCGGAACTGAACTGCGTACTCTCCCACAGATGAGTTACCCTGGCGCAGGTTCAATAATGCAGACTCCGCAGAGGAAGCTCGGGCCGGTTCCTCGAAGACTGACCGGAACTCTGCCAGAAATTCCGAGAGGGTAGCGACAACCGGGTCATCCCTGTCCCAAAGAGGAGTAGCCCAGGCCAGGGCCTTCCCGGAAAGGAGGCTGAGGACAAATGCCACCTTGGACCGCTCTGTGGAAAATTGCGACGGCATAAGTTCTATGTGCAGGGAGCACTGGGTGATGAAGCCCCTGCACATCTTGGGATCCCCGTCATACTTGCCGGGCAAAGAGAGACGTAGCCTGGGTTCAGCAGCAGGAAGATAAGCCGGGGTAGCAGGAGTCGCAGCGGCCACCTCAGGAGACTGTTGCTGATGCTGGGTAGCTAGCAGCTGTTGCAGCATGGCGGTGACTTGCTCCAGTTGATTCCGTTGTGCAGCAATCTGCCGGGACTGGTGGATCACGATGGTGGCGAGGTCAGGCTGACTGGGAGAAGGAGCCTCAGCGGGATCCATGGCCGGATCTTACTGTTAGGATCAGTGGATCCTCTGGACCACCGCGGGAGATGTAACTAGCCAACACCCGGAACCGGAGCCTAGCGGCACCTGGTATTCACCAGAGCCCGCCGCAAAGCGGGTTGGACTTGCTGCGGCAGGATACCACTAGGTCGTTCCCAGGTGTGACTAGCCCACGGTGGCGGCCGAGGTCGAGGTACCTTAGCGGATGACAATCTCGTAGACAGGTCCAGGCACAGGGTCAGGGCAGGCGGCAGAGATGCAATGTCAGGTCCAAGTCCGGGGTCAGCAACAGGAGGTCCAGGCAGGTGGGAACGGGAACACAGGCACACGGAACACAGCAACACGGAGGAACTCAGGTAACACGGCAACACAGGACTCAGGAGCGGGAACACACAGGAATACACAGGAACGCAGGAATACACAGGAACGCAGGAATACACAGGAACGCAGGAATAATCGCTTGTAAGCTTTCTCTAAGGCTATGAGGCACAAAGATCCGGCAAGGGTAACAGGAAGAGGCAGGCTTATGAAGAATTGGGCAATATGGCCAGCGCCAATTAATGGCGCGCTGGCCCTTTAAATTTGGAGAAGGTGCCGCGCACGCGCCCTAGCAGTCGGGGACGTGCGCGCACAGCGGAGGGGAGCGAGCCAGGAGCTGGGACGGGTGAGTTGCGCTGGCGGCGCGCTGGCGGGGGCAGGGCGGCACGGGTGAGCCCGCGACCCGCGATGTGGGTCGCGGGACCACCCGTGACAACATGCTTGCCTCTGACACCGAGTCAGCTAGTGGGGATGATGGTCCCTTTTACCTATCATCATCCTCCTGCTCATCTTCCAGTGACCTGGAAGGACCCCCAAGAAGGCGCCGTAGGGTTCCAGGGACTTCTGCAGGAGAAGTGCCTGGGACTTCTGCAGGAGAAGTGCCTGGGACTTCTGCAGGAGAAGTGCCTGGGACTTCTGCAGGAGAAGTGCCTGGGACTTCTGCAGGAGAAGTTTCTGGGACTTCTGCAGGAGAAGCGTCTGGGGCTTCCACTAACCCCACATGGGTAGCCCCAGATAATTATACCCCTCAGGTCCCTGACTTTTTGGGCCATCCTGGAATTAACTTTGACACGGCAGGGCTCAGAGCTGTGGACTTTTTAAAGTTTTTTTTTTATGAGGCGCTGCTGAATATTATTATATTTCAGACAAATCTCTACGCTGCACAACATATTGCCCAAAATCCCACATCCTTTTATGCACAACCCTACAGGTGGACCCCTGTCACTGCAGCAGAGATGCACAAGTATTGGGGCATAAAGAAGCCTTCAATCAGGGACTACTGGAGCACAGACATACTGTACCACACCCCCATGTTCCGCATGGCAATGAGCAGGATGCGCTTTGAAGCCATCCATAAGTTTTTGCACTACACTGACAACACACAGTGCCCACCCAGAGGTGACCCCAGTTATGATCGGTTATTTAAGGTCAGGCCCATATTAGATCATTTTAGTGCCAAGTTTGCCCAGGCATATACCCCCGCCAAACATGTGAGCATAGACGAGTCCCTGGTACAATTCAAAGGGAGACTTCACTTCCGCCAGTACCTGCCCAATAAGAGGGCAAGGTATGGTGTGAAGATGTATAAGCTGTGCGAAAGTTCATCAGGGTACACATACAAGTTCAGGATATATGAAGGGAAGGACTCCACTATAGTGCCCCCAGAATGCCCCCCCTTCCTGGGTGTTACAGGGAAGATATTGTGGGATTTAGTGCACCCACTGCTGGACCAGGTCTACCACCTCTACCTGGACAATTTCTACACCAGCACCACCCTTTTCAAGTGCCTCACTTCCAGAAATACTGCGGCATGCGGCACTGTCCGCAGAAATCAGAGAGGTCTCCCTAAGTCGCTGCTTGGGCAAAAACTTAAAAGGCACGAAAGCACTATGCAGCGACTCTGTATTGTGTGTTAAGTACAAGGACAAGAGAGAAGTCCTTGTATTAACCACAATACATGAGCACAGCACCACCCCTGTCCCAGTACGAGGTGCCAGTACAGAAACCCCCAAGCCAGACTGTATTTTAGATTATAACAAATACATGGGAGGGGTGGACTTGTCTGACCAGGTACTTCAGCCGTACAATGCCATGCGGAAGTCATGGGTGTGGTACAAGAAGCTGGCTGTGCACATCATGCAGATGGCATTGTATAATGCTTATGTGCTGCATCGATATGCCGGCCAGAGGGGAACTTTCCTGGAATTTCAAGAGGTGGTAATAAAGTACTTTCTTTTTGGAGACCAGGAAGGGGGGAGTGCTAGCACATCTGGAAGTGAGGCCACATCACGTATTGTACCAGGGCAGCACTTTCCAGGAGTAGTTCCCCAAACAGCCAGCAAGGGAAGGTCACAAAAGAGGTGCAGGGTGTGCTCCACAAATGGCATTCGGAAGGACACCATTCATCACTGTGAGACATGCCCAGAAAAACCAGGGTTATGTATGAAAGATTGCTTCCGAATTTATCATACATCCCTGGATTGTTAGAGTACCCTGTTGTTACCCTGACGCACAGCTTATACATAATGCCGCACCTTCCCTTCTAAGCCCTGCCATGTGCCCAGCCTGTAGATTACTGTCCCGTATGCTTTACCCGGGAAAACATGCATCATGATTTTTAGGGTGTTTGTCTCCCATGGCAGCAGCTGGGCACAAAATGACATAATGGATATTTTTTACTATTCACTATTCATTATGCACTTTTTCAGGGGTCCACCTGTGGGGTTAAAATGCTAACTATACCCCTAGATTAATTCATGGAGGGGTGTAGTTTCCAAAATAGGGTCAGTTCTTAGGGGTTTCTACTGTACTGGCCCCTATTGGCATCTACAAATCTTTCATGATGCCAAAAAGAAAAAAAAAAAGTACAATGTCTGTGCTCCAACAAGTTATTCCCTTTTGAGCCCTGTCGTGTCTCCATCCTACAGATTATTGCCTCCTATGGGGTATTGCCCTAACCGGGGTAACCCGCAGAATGATTTTTGATGTTTTTCCCCAGTGGCATGAGTTGGGCAAAATACTTTTGTCACTTCAATGGCATATTTGATAAATTGCAATACAATTGTTTCTCTGCACTACTCACTTTGTATTACATTTTAGCCAGCACCTTAGGGGTTAAAATGCTCATACAAGCCTACATACATTCTTTGAGGGGTGCCCTTTCCAAAATGGGTTCACTACTTGGGGGTTTCTATTGTACTGGTAACTCGGGGGTACCCCCCATTACCAATCTAGTGAAAACGAAGCTTGAAAACCTAAATTGTGCTTCTTTCTTCCTGACCCCTGCCGTGTGCCCAGCCTGTAAATTATTGGCACATGTGTGGTATTGCTGTATTTGGGACAACCCGCAGAATGATTTTTGGGGTGTTTGTCTAAAGTGGCATGGGTTGGGCACAGTACACGAGGCACTAAAATGACATTTTTGAGATAAAAACACAATTTTTACTCTGCACCCTTTACTTTGCATTCAATTTTGGCCAGCGTGTTGGGGGTTAAAATGCTCATACAAGCCTACATACATTCTTTGAGGGGTGCCCTTTCCAAAATGGGTTCACTACTTGGGGGTTTCTATTGTACTGGTACCTCGGGGGTACCCCCCATTACCAATCTAGTGAAAACGAAGCTTGAAAACCTAAATTGTGCTTCTTTCTTCTTGACCCCTGCCGTGTGCCCAGCCTGTAAATTATTGGCACATGTGTGGTATTGCCGTACTCGGGACAACCCGCAGAATGATTTTTGGGGTGTTTGTCTAAAGTGGCATGGGTTGGGCACAGTATATGAGGCACTAAAATGACATTTATGAGATAAAAACGCAATTTTTACTCTGCACCATTTACTTTGAATTCAATTTTGACCAGCGTGTTGGGGGTTAAAATGCTCACCACAACCACCAATAAATTCTTTGAGGGGTCTAGTTTCCGTAATGGTATCATTTATTGGGGGTTTCTATTGCACTGGCACCTCACGGGCCCTGCCAACATGACATGGCACTCCAAATCCAAACGTGTGAAAACGGAGCTGGAAAATCAAAATTTCACTCCTTCCGTTCTCATCCCTACTGTGTGCCCAGTCTGTAAATTATTGGCACATGTGTGGTATTGCTGTACTCGGGACAACCCGCAGAAGGATTTTTGGGGTGTTTGTCTAAAGTGGCATGAGTTGGGCACAGTATATGAGGCACTAAAATGACATTTTTGAGATAAAAACGCAATTTTTACTCTGCACCATTTACTTTGCATTCAATTTTGACCAGCGTGTTGGGGGTTAAAATGCTCACCACAACCACCAATAAATTCTTTGAGGGGTCTAGTTTCCGTAATGGTATCATGTATTGGGGGTTTCTATTGCACTGGCACCTCACGGGCCCTGCCAACATGACATGGCACTCCAAATCCAAACGTGTGAAAACGGAGCTGGAAAATCAAAATTTCACTCCTTCCGTTCTCATCCCTACTGTGTGCCCAGTCTGTAAATTATTGGCACATGTGTGGTATTGCTGTACTCGGGACAACCCGCAGAAGGATTTTTGGGGTGTTTGTCTAAAGTGGCATGAGTTGGGCACAGTATATGAGGCACTAAAATGACATTTTTGAGATAAAAACGCAATTTTTACTCTGCACCATTTACTTTGCATTCAATTTTGACCAGCGTGTTGGGGGTTAAAATGCTCACCACAACCACCAATAAATTCTTTGAGGGGTCTAGTTTCCGTAATGGTATCATGTATTGGGGGTTTCTATTGCACTGGCACCTCACGGGCCCTGCCAACATGACATGGCACTCCAAATTCAAACGTGTGAAACCGGAGCTGGAAAATCAAAATTTCACTCCTTCCGTTCTCATCCCTACTGTGTGCCCAGCCTGTAAATTATTGGCACATGTGTGGTATTTCCGTACTCGGGACAATCCACAGAATGATTTTTGGGGTGTTTGTCTAAAGTGGCATGGGTTGGGCACAGTATATGAGGCACTAAAATGACATTTTTGAGATAAAAACGCAATTTTTACTATGCACCATTTACTCTGCATTCAATTTTGACCAGCGTGTCGGGGGTTAAAATGCTCACCACAACCACTAATAAATTCTTTGAGGGGTCTAGTTTCCGTAATGGTATCATTTATTGGGGGTTTCTATTGCACTGGCACCTCACGGGCCCTGCCAACATGACATGGCACTCCAAATCCAAACGTGTGAAAACGGAGCTGGAAAATCAAAATTTCCCTCCTTCCGTTCTCATCCCTTCTGTGTGCCCAGTCTGTAAATTATTGGCACATGTGTGGTATTGCTGTACTCGGGACAACCCGCAGAATGATTTTTGGGGTGTTTGTCTAAAGTGGCATGGGTTGGGCACAGTATATGAGGCACTAAAATGACATTTTTGAGATAAAAACGCAATTTTTACTCTGCACCATTTACTCTGCATTCAATTTTGACCAGCGTGTCGGGGGTTAAAATGCTCACCACAACCACCGATAAATTCTTTGAGGGGTCTAGTTTCCGAAATGGTGACATTTTGGGGGGTTTTCTATTGTACTTTTACTTCAGGGGCTCTTCAATTACACTGTGGCACCACAAAATATTTGCAGCCAAATTGGTCTTCCAAATTCCCAGTATCGCTAACTCTGTTCTGGACATCACTGTGCGGGGAAACAGCAGCTGACATCCACATGTCTGGTATTGCTGTACTCGGAAGAAGCAGGGCAAGAAATTAGGAATATATATTTACCTCAAATTCCTTCGTGCAAATATCCTGCGTTCTGCGCATGCGCAGGACGCAGGCCTACGGGTGCGCGGCCGTAGCTCCGAGGCCGGCGCTACTGCGCATGCGCAGACGCCGGGTGCTCGGACGAGGGCGTGCAGCTACGAGGTGCTGCGCGCCGAAGATTACATGGTAGGCGGAGGAACAAGGCTACTGGGGCGTGGAGTAGCCGCGACTAGTAGCCTCATGTCCGGCTACTCCACGCCCCAGTAGCCGCTTAATTAAATTAGCATATCAACTGATTAAAGTTTACAAAAGGATAGCCGGGACGTAAGGATTAGCCCAAAAAGGGCTATCCTTACGTCCCATTCATCCACCTACCACCCGTTCTACCTTTAGAGATAGAATCGTAGTGGTAGGTCCCCTTTAAGGGGTTAAAGGGAACCTACCACCCCGATTCTACCTATAAAGGTAGAAGGGGTGGTAGGTGGATGAATGGGACGTGAGGATAGCCCTTTTTTGGGCTAATCCTCACGTCCCGGGTGTCTTTTACAAAACTTTATTGGAGGCATATGTAAATTTTTTTATGCTGCTACTGGGGCGTGGAGTAGCCGGACATGAGGCTACTAGTCATGACTACTCCACGCCCCAGTAGCCTCGTTCCTCCGCCTACCATTTAATCTTCGGCGCGCAGCTCCTCGAAGCCCTCGTCCTGGTTCCCCCGGCCCGGAGCCGCGGCCGCGCAGGGGACCAGGTTGAGGGCGCGCAGCTAGGAGGAGCTGCGCACCGAAGATTAAATGGTAGGCGGAGGAACGAGGCTACTGGGGCGTGGAGTAGTCATGACTAGTAGCCTCATGTCCGGCTACTCCACGCCCCAGTAGCAGCATAAAAAAATTTACATATGCCTCCAATAAAGTTTTGTAAAAGACACCCGGGACGTGAGGATTAGCCCAAAAAAGGGCTATCCTCACGTCCCATTCATCCACCTACCACCCGATCTACCTTTATAGGTAGAATCGGAGTGGTAGGTTCCCTTTAAGAATGCTGTAGCTACACTGATGCAGGATCATATCGTGGTTAATCCCTGAGCTGAGTGGTTTTGCCAATAAAACAGATATAACATTATGATAATGAAGCTCTGTGGCTTCTTTTTTTAAATGAAAACATCTTTATTGTGGTTAAAATTTTTACAGACACTGTTACACAAAAGACCAAAACAGCTAAATATCCCAATAACCCCTTCACCACAGCAGACAGACAAGAGCCTGTTTTTGTCAATGCATAAGGCCGTGGCGTTTTGTACCCGTTTTTGGGGAAAAATGGACAAAAACGAAAAAACGGATGCGGTTTCAAAAACCCATGCGTTTAATGGACTGCATAAAAATATCCCAAAAACTGGTTCAAAACGCCTGCCTATGCCTATCTGTATGCTCTCAACATCATCAATTGGTAGTGAACTACCTCGCAAATCGACCAATGATAGGAAGTCCCGCCGTATCCATGCACCTTCCCCATAGCTTATCAAATTTTTTGGGACATTTCCTTTTTAAGTATACCCCCGATTCTAACCTGATTATGTTGGTGACTTTTATAAATTCCTGCAGTGTAGGTGCCGAGGTCTGAATCCAATGAGCCGCTATGGATTTGCGTGCCAGATATAGTAGTTTTTGTGTAAATAACAGAGTAACTCCCTCTATGGTGTCATTTTCAATCAATCCCAGCAAGCAAACCCTCAGGTCCGGCTCCAGATCCACTGATAGCACTCTCCGGCTTAGGTGCAGAACATTTTTCCAGAATTCCCCCAACTCTCTACACCCCCACATCAAATGTAGCAGTTTAGCATCCGGAGACGAACATTTGGGACAGCAAGAGCCAGGGCGCACTCCTATTTTATGGAGTAAACTTGGTGTCTTATACACCCTATGCAGGAGATGAATATGGGCTGGGCCTCTGATAGAGACAATAATGGCATCCCCTCTAGGACCTCTTCCCATTGGGAGCCTGAGATTTCCCCTACATCTGCTTTCCATTTTTCCTTCACAGTGAGGGGATATTCTTTCAAGTATTCTCCCAGGAGACTAGAGTAAATATTGGATATAATCCCCCTGTTCGGAGACCCTCCCAGTGCTAATTTTAAGATATAGTGACTTGAGGTTTGGATTACTCAATCTCTGATCTTTTTTTCATATGCAGGTCTTAATTGGAGAAATTTATAAAACTGTGTATGCGGTAGGTTAAGGGTTTCCTGCAGCTGTTCAGCTCTGTTGCTTCTAGGGCACCTTCAGCACTTGGTTCAATGCTGCTCCTAGCATGTGAGTTATTCTCTGCAGGAGAGGATGATGTAATGCTTGGGGTGTGCATGAAGGTAGAATAATCAATTGCTGCACCATCCCCCAGCTGCTGTGTAGGAGTGATCCAGCACAGGTTGATTAGTCATGTCTTGACTAACCTCCATTTGTAATTACAATCTCCTGTGTGTAATGTGTTTATGTCAGCCAGCCTGACCCAGCTTTCCAAAGGTCCTGAATGTTACAATTGTATTATTCAGGAAAAACACTCAGCTCAGGGATTAACCAAGATATGATCCTGCATCAGTGTAGCTACAGCATTCTCAAGGTATGTTTCATAAAATTTAAGAGGCAGATCTGAGTTTTGGCTTCCGTTCTGCAGTTTGGATAGTATATTTAAACATTTTACAGCTTAAGGCTCAGCCCATTTTTTTGGATTCTGACTTGCGTCACTTTATATGGTTATAACTTTTGAACACCGTTTTTCCCCACCTGATGCACTTCATTTTAGTGGTAAATTTTAGCTGATAAGTTTTGCGTTTATTTACAAAAAAAAGAAAAGACAACAATGAATTGTTTGAAGAGTACCATTTTTGAAATTATCGCGTTTTCAGGCAGATAGCAACTTATTTAGGTGGTAAATTACTTTACATTATCATTTTTTAAATGTCTGGGTAACATTTTAATGTCGCACAGCTTACAAATAGATTATCGATTTTCTGTACTTTCAGAATTGACTATTTGGGGGATAAATACTGCTTTGAATGAAATGTAACTGGTTAAAGACCATGCCCTTTCCTGTTTTTTTTTTTCCCATTTTTCACTCCACACCTTCAAAAATCTGTAACTTTTTTTTATTTTTACTCTTAAAGAGCCGTGTGACGGCTTGTTTTCTGCGTAACAAATTGCACTTCATAATGGTGATATTGAATATTCCCTGTCGTGTGCTGGGAAGCGGGGGAGAAAAAAAAAAAAAAAAAAAAAAAAAAGCAATGAAAATGGTGAAAAAATGCATTTGCTGCGTTTTCTTGTGGGCCTGGATTTTACGGCTTTCACATCATGCCCCAAATGACAGGTCTACTTCATTCTTTGTGTCAATACGATTACGCATATACCAAATTTGTATAGGTTTTATAAAGTATTCATACATTTACAAAAATTAAAACCTGTACAATTTTTTTTTTGATTTTGCAGTCTTACTGCACTAAACTTTTTTATACTTTGGAGTATGGAGTTGTGGGTGGTGTCATTTTTTGCGATTTTTGATGATGTTTTCAATTATATTTTTAGGACTTCACGAACTTTTGATCACTTTATAGAATTTTTATTTAAATGGCAAAAAAAAAGTGTCATTTTTGACTTTGGGTGCGATTTTCCATTACGGGGTTAAATGCAGTGAAAAACAGTTAGTATATTTTGATAGATCGGGCATTTTCGGATGCAGCGATACCTAAAGTATTTATGATTTTTATTTATTAAGATCTAAATCAGTTCTAGGGAAAGGGGGGTGATTTGAATTTTGAGGGTTTTTTTGTTAAGAAATTATAACTTTTATTTTTACTATTTTTCCTGACTCCCTTGGCACCCTAGGTTGTCTGTACGATCCTAATGGGGAATTACTCCTCAGTCATTACAATGATAGCACATTGTAATGAATGGGTTAAAAATGAAGTAGCCTCGGGTCTTCGGAACACTCGAAGCTACCATGGGACAGATCGCGGCTCCCCTATGATGTCATTGGGAGCGCCGCCTTCTTTTTGAAGTCGCCGGCAACAATCAGCAAGAAAAACACCCGCGATCGGTGGTGGCACCGATCACGGGTGCTACTGGTAAGCCTTTGCTGCAATATGCAGCAAAGACTAACCGGCTATGGAGAGGGCTCAGCCCGTGAGCCCTCTCCATGCATCGGGACCCGACCGCCGCCGTGAATAGACGGTGGGCGTTCGTGAACCTGTTAAGCATAGCAACACAGGCAGTCCCCGGGTTATGTACAAGACAGAGTCTGTAAGGTTTGTTCTTAAGTTGAATTTGTATGCAAGGCGAAACTGTATATTTTATAATTGTAGATCCAGACCAAAAAAAAAAAAAAAAAAAAAAAACCACAAAATTTTGCCCCAGTTACAATTGGAGTTTAAACATTTTTTGCTGTAATGGGACCACGGATTATCAATAAAGCTTCATTACAGACATCTTACAGCTGATCATTGCAGTCTGGGACTACAGTAACATCCAGAGAGCTTCAGAGGTTACAGGGGTATGTCTGTATGTCGGTGTCCTTAAGTAGGGGACCGCCTACAAATCCATTTTCAAATCTGCACCCCTCAAACTATAAGAAACAGCTTTTAGGAACATTGTTTACTATGAAGATCTCCAAGGGGTTATGAAATGAAAATGGAGGTGAAAAAGACACCCAACGTGGGGGTAAGATCCCCCCCCCCCCCCAAAGGCAAGTTAAATGCGCAGTCTGATCAACACTGAACAATGGATGCGGCTGCCATACACATGCAGGGATGCTCAGAGACATTTTCACCAGAGGAGGAGACTCAAGGCCGATAATCAAATCTTTTATTAATATAACCAATGAAACAAACTGGTCTCACCAGTCTTCTCTACAGATAGAAACAGTGCTAACTGTACATTAAAATAGTCCAGAGACAGCAGTAACCCCAAAAAGTGACCCATCCTGTCCCCAGCACCAAAAAGTGCGATGGCTGGAGGGCAACAAGTCTGTACAAAGGGCAGTGGGGCAAGTGCATTGTGGTAGCGCAGTGTCATTCATTCAACAGAAACATTAAAATAAGACGCACATATCATACAAAAAGATCTAGCAGGGAGCGAGCTGCAGGACACTCATTTATTAGCCCTCCTCTTTTTACAGATCTGCTGGCTGGCCTGCTCCTCCGTCTGCATCGCCAAACGCAAGGACGCCAAGATTTCTACAAGGGAAGAGGAAATGCAAGTGTTAAGTTCTTCTACAATTCTGATGTTAATGTTTGTCTTGAAGGAAAGCCTCATAATGGGTGGGGGATTTTTCTTCTGGAATAGTAATAGGAATTTTCTCCAAGACTGATAGGAGCATAGAGTATGGGTGTAGCCATGAGAACCTCCATTCTTTACACTGCAGGCTGCCCCCATCACAGACATTATGGGTGAATCCTTGTTACTTACCCGTGATGGCGATGAAGGTCCGGGAGCTTTCCTGGCAGTGGTGTTCTGCTTGCGTCATAAAACTCTCCAAGTCATAATCCGGCTGATCAGTCATTTCCAGTAGGCGGGTCCATGCAGGTCCCTTCTGCAGTGAGAAGCAGCCAGATATTAGTACAGAGGTAGACTAGATGGTGACAGACCAGTGTGCCCTTGCTTAGGGGAGACTACCGCAGCACATAGAGCTGGACAGAGAATATAAGATCCAATGCCCTGTGAGGAGGAGAGTCCCTTATAACAGATGCACTATAGTGGCCGCTCCACACTCATCAATGGATGTACCTGCACCATGTCTCTCAGCTCCTCCACCATCTTCTCCTCAAGCTCCCCGATACGGCTCATCGCATCCTGGAAACTGTTCATATGGGAGGAAAGTTCTTCATCCTTTAGCAGGACCTAGGAGAGGAAGCAGGCATCATGAGGACAAGTCCAAGGAGACTGATAGATATGCTATACAGGAGACTAGAAGATTATGTCACCAAGCAACCACCAAGATACTCACATTATCCAACTCCAAGTCTTCCAGGCTGGACCCAGATTCTTCTCCATTCTCTGTTTCCATCTGCTGATTGTCATCACTTTCTGCATTGTGTGGACTCAGCTCCTTCACTCTGCAGATAGATTAAAGATTGCAGGTTGCATTGCACCAAGAACAGGATTCATTTACAACACAGAGCTCCAGGCATATTTCACTTATACACCACTGATAAGCCCTGCACAGCTCCAAAGTTACCCAGCAGTCCTGATGAGGTGCTCTACCTGTAGAAGCCCCTCTAATAGACAATCACATACACAGCACATGGTGGTGATCAATACATTAATACAAATCAGGAATAGAATGGTCTGCACAAGTCTCATACCTGTCCGCGTATCGCAGCGTGTTCAGTGTGTACTCGCAGGAGTTATACCCCGGTGAAAGCATTGCAATCTGATAAAATAAAAACACAGATCACAGGACTGCACATTAACTCCTCACTTGCTCTGCTGTGTGCAAGGAGCCCCACAACACAGGCTAATATCACATGAAATTCAAAAGTAGAAGTAACGCTTTATTTTAATATTTATGGATTATTCTTAATTCCAGCTGCTGAATATACACTGGAAATCACGTTTCAGAGTTCCAGAATTCCAGAATTTTCTACATGAAGGATAACGGAATTAGTGTTTTTGGTATATGCAGCAGTGTCTTACCATGCAGGTTCGAGAATTCTCTCCAATGAAGGAATCACGCAGGATCTGGGTGAGCTTACTCTCTCGGAAAGGGGTGTGCGCTTTATTCTGTCCTAGAGCTCGGATACATTCCTATGGAGCAAGAAATAGTGGCTGAACACCTGGGAACCACCAGCAGCAAAACACATTAGACAATGTCCTCCATATCATCCCACTTACCTTTAAGGCCAGTAAGCTGCGGTTGATCTCGGCACCCTCCATGCGCGTAATGCGGTCAGCACTGGCTGTATCGGCTCCTCGCTCATTACCAGCAAGATCGACAAGGGAGAACTTTCCATGGAGCCTTCCCCTCCTCCGCAAGATGATCTGTAGGCAGGCGTGGGAGCGTGAAGAGCAGCTGTTTGCAAAGGTTTGGCCTGAAGTTCTTTTAAAAAGCAGAACCACAGTCAGGATCAAGCACTATATTTAAGGGAATGCTTTTTGAAAAATATAAATTAAACACCATTGACCGCAGAAACTGTAGAGTGTGATGAGAGGACAGCACCAAGATCAGGCCATGAGCAATGCCTACAACAAGTGTCAAAACGCCCATGTCTTATCCTCTAGAGAAACCCATGACATGAAAATGTTGCTCATAATACAATCCTCCCCCTTTTTTTTTTTTTTTTTAGAAAGTGCTCTCACATAGGACCTACCTACAGCTGCTTCCGACCTCTATCATCTTAAAGACATCTTCTGCACAGGTGACCTCCTTCTCCACCAGTCCCACCACCTGCACCTGCTGCTTAGCATCTTCCAACACACGGAGCTTCGCTTTCTTATTGAGAAGATCAAAGACCTTGAAGGAAAAAAAGTTTCCAGTTACATCCCTGGTAATGGATCTAAAGCTACATAGGAAATGCCTCTGGAGCCACTCACCTTCCCATTGTATATCTCAAAGAAGGTCACAAACACCTCCAGATCCAGGTCCTGGTATCTTGGCTGGGAGAGGAGAAGGAAGACGTCTCGTGCTGTGAAGACGACAGAATACACCTCAGGTGACTACAACACCCCACAAGCACCCCTATGCATCCCAACAGACATGTTGTAAATGTCATGGTACCCGAGTGACAGAAGACAAGGTAATAAATCCATCAACTTACATGCAAATGCATAGATGCCGCTGGAGACATTCTGATTCTTCCCCAAGAAATCACCGCCCATTGTCTACAAAGAAAGTTTGAAAATAGGATAACCACTAAATGCATGCGGCTGCACCAAGAACCTGATAAATGCCATGAACTTTGAGATCCAAATAATCAAGTGCATCATTAGCTACCCCTGGCCCGACCTTCCCGCTAAATGCAGTAGCGACCTGTGACCTGCACGCAGACGTCACTACTTACATGTGTTTTCCCGCTGCCAGTTTGGCCATAAGCAAAACATGTGGCTTTTCCGCCTTCAAATATGGACTGGACCAGAGGTCTGGCTGTGAACCTGATGGTAACAGAGCTACATGTGACTCAAGTCCTACATGCAACACACCACACACCAGCTGGCTGCGCGGTCCTACCTGTACACCACGTCATTAGACGTATTCTCATCAAATGAGTAATCGAAGCGGAATGCCTGGTGCTCCAGATACTTTGTTAGATCCACCTTCTGCTTTGGTTCATGCACCAGGACGACACTTTTACTGGGAATGGATATTATGTCAATCTCTTTCTTAGCCAACTCTGATGAGGAACAAGGGGAAGATCAATACTGGAAATGGAGATTTAATCGCAACACAGAACATGTCCAGACTTCAGCAGGAGCCTTACCTTGTTTATTAAGAGGACGCTTCCGGACACACACACAGATCCGATGTTCATCAGCCTGAAAGGAAAGATCAACCAGCACAAGGTATTACCAACCCTCTATTATATTCCAGAGCTGCACTCACTGTTCTGCTGCTGGTGCAGTCACTGTGTACATACATGACTTGTACTACAATACTTCAGTGTGTGCTCACCTGGTCGTTCATGCTGATACCATGACAATCTAGAGTCGCTCTGTACTCTTTAATCATTTTCCCAAATTCCCAGTTTGGTGCACTGGTGTCATTATCCTGCACAGAAGGAAATGAGGTGAAGATGGTGCAACATTCATAGCCAGAGTATATCCCACTGTTTATTTACTTGTTGGACTTATGGTCACATCTCCACACCTAGATGTGACCATAAGTCCGACAAGTCAATAAACAGTGGGATTTTTGCATCCAGTTCAACTGTTGTCCCCCCTGTACCTGGTCACGCTTTGTCCTCAGCTCTGTGTTTTGTGCTCGCTTCTCCTCCCTTTTAGATTTCATCTTTTCCATTTCCTTCACAATATTTGACTTTCTTCTTGATGCTGTAAAAACAAAACAAATACATTTCTACTCCCTCGCCCTGAGACACTCACTCCCCTTTATAGTATCCAGGCCTCACCTTGGCTGCTCTTGACATCAGAGGTGGAGTCTGTCGTGTCTGCGACTCGTGACAGAAGCCGGTGTTCGCTGATGCTGCTCAGTTTGGTGGATCTGGTTCTTATTCCTGCTGAGGGAAAGCTGGGTGGTCATTCTCCATCAGCGTGTGCAGTGTACCCAGGCCGGCAAGAACTCAAATGAGCTGAAACATCAGTGAACCCAGCTTTCCAGGAATCCGAGAGGAGGTACACAGAACTGCTAGAGAGTGACCCGAATACTCACCAGATGGGGCAGGGTTTGGCTGCATTGGGGGCTGTGGAGTCACCTCCATCGCCTGATCTGCCAGACGAGTCTCTGGAATGGCGGTCATCCTTGTGGAGTGTCCACGCAGAGCTGAAAGACAAGTGTGGACCTTAAGTGCCTTAGGAGGAGGCAGTGTATCCAAAAATCCCCAATACCATGCGACACCCGCAAGAATCATGACTAGGGGCTATTATTGTGAAGCAGCGTGTCTCCAGAGCCTCAAGCACTCAAGCCTCAAGCTCCAGCGACATTGGTGCATTTAGTGTTTTTATGCAAAAAGGTGAGAAGGGACTTAGTCTGATCCAGAGGGTCACTACATTGTATACTCCAGTTACATCCACTGCTGAACTGGTTAACCCAAAAGAGGATTTAAAAAAAAAAAAAAAAAAAAAAAAAAAAAAATCTTACTTTTAAGTAATATAGAGGGCGACAAAATGTTATAGCTGCTTAGGATGTGACCCAGTGTAAGGGCTCATGCATTGCATAGATCAGTCACACAGAACCAGGAGGTACTGAATGTGTAGCAGACAGGGTCAGGATCTATACAGATGTGGACCACCTCAGGATCAGAACAGAAGCTGAAGATACGTGTAGATTAAAAGCCTTATATAAAATGTGAATCAAAAAGTAAGAATTACAATGGGGCCCAGAAGAAGCCTCAGCCCAGCACCAGATGTGATTAGAGCCCATGGAGTATCCAGAACCTCTACCTAAAGGTGAGGGGTCCTACGTCTAGCAAGGCCACACAGGGTAATCACTGGTGGTATTGAGCACCTCCAGGACCATGACTGCCCCGTCACCTATGGAGGGAGGCTCTGGATAAACGGCACCAGTAAAGGTGATGCGAGAAGCAGCGGTGACCCATTTACCTGTCTGTGCTCCGCTTTCTGCCGCAGAGCTCTGCAGAGAGACTGCAGGAACAAAGAGGCAGATCAGTGTCAGACATGAAATATTTACCTGCAGGTCAGATGTCAGTGTAACATGATCACAGGGCGGGCTGGGTGACTATTCTATACACTACCCTTAACAGAATCACTCTGAATGGCAGCCATAACAGTCATTAGAGCACCCAGCTTCGAGATCAAGGCCTATAAATAACTATGAGCAGGAGTCTGGGAAAGCTGGGTGGTCAGATCAAGACCCATTTGCTCTGCCCGAGTTACAGTACAGACATAAATCAGGCTGACCCTGGAAATAGCCTGCAGCTCGGAACAGGACCCGGGCCAGGACAACCATATGGGAATGCAATTAGGAAATCCTATTTATATCCATCCTGTGGTGGGGGAGACACATGAACCGAGGACGGACAGAACCGGAAGCAACACAACTGGATGTGGAGCGGCTGCCCTCAGCACCAGAGGCTTCTGCCTACACTGGAACGAAGAAAATTGGTCACCAAAACAGGGGCCTAAAGCCCGAGGCTACACTACTGCCATCACATGGAAGGATACAATGAAACTGGAGCAAATATGTGGAGGAGATGCCCAGAGAAGTAGCTGCTCTTAAAGGGGAGTCCCTTCAGCACCACTTTAAGAGGGAAGAGAAGCAGCAACACTGTAGCCCAATCTTTAAATGAGGTTCATCAACTTTGTAACCAATTCCCCTCATACACATGAAGTAGGAGGCAAATACCACCAAGATTTGTTACATGGTATATGTACAGTACCAAAGTAACATGCAGCAGGCCTGGAACTTACCTTCCTTGAAGGCAGGAATCCTGGAGATTGTGCTTCTTCTTTGACTCTAGGGGAAATATAAATATTTATTACTGCATTGTCTCTGCTGAGCTTAAAGGGATGTCTCACACCTGCAGATGGGGAATGTGGCTGGTATAGCAGTTCAGCTCCAGTCATTTTAATGAAGCCGATTTGCAAAATTAGAGAACTCACCAGCAGGAGACACTGTATTGGGGTTGTCTAAGATGGAAAAGAGCATTTCTTACAGAAGCAAAGGTAAAAAAAAATATATACATATTTCAGGAACCTGAGGTGGAAAAAGGGCAGCTTCATAATATATCTACCCCAGTGCACTGCACCACAGACATGCATTGGGTAAATATGGGGAGTCACAGGGACCTGGTGGTGGACGCTATGGTGCCCCCCCAGAGCTAGCAGAGGGGCTGCATATATGATACCAGATATAAACAAACATTCTCTGTTGGATGGGGCCCCAAATCATCATCTCTTACCTTGGAGGCCATGTTTCTTTGCGGGGGCATGTTTTCCTTCGCAGTTGGGGGTCCCTGAACAGCTTCCAGTAAGTTGGGGTTCACCGTTATAACATCAGTAAATGAGATCTGCAAACACAGGATTGAAGTTGCAGGTCACAGCATCCGTCCATGTATCCCAGGACTCTCTCTCTGCCTCAGATCCAGACGGCTAATCTTAGTAAATCTCTAATCACATCATTACAGCAGGAGCAGGCAGGGTGCAGAGCAGGGTGGGGGGGCTACAGGGGTCCGGTTACCTACAGTTATTTCAGGAAGCATCGCTCAGATGTGCTGAATACACAGGGCACCAGAACTGCCCCCAAAAGGTCTCCCTGCAAAGGTGGTCTACATGGAGAACATAGAGGGGCAGCCCCAGCGCAGGGGAAGGAAGGAAGGGGATAGAGACCCAGAATAAAAAAAAAAAAAAAAAACAAAAACACACAATCACTGCACTATGTATTACACCTCATGCAAGTGATTGGAGATTAGCGGCAGTTCCGCACTCAGGGGAAGAGTTTGGCGCCTTTTTATAAAAAAAAACAGAATTTTTAGTGCGATACAATACCCAGAGAAGTGTCACGATACTGATACAATACTTTCAAGAAAAGAAAAAAAAGAAATAAAAAAAATGAACGTTTAGGGTGTGGCGACAATGAAGAGTCACGGTCGCGAGAAGCTTAGTATATGTAATGTTTAAGTTGTTCTAGTAATTTTAAATAGTATATAAAATTGTATAATTTAGGGCTCATTTAGACAGGCGGTTTTGCGTTTGGCATATGGATCCATTGTTTCCTATGGATCTGTTCACTTTTCTTTCCCCCCCCCCCACAATACGGACTGAACCTGACATGTCCGTATTTTTTGGAGATGCTCTTGCTACCCTCCCCAAATACCTACAATAGAACATGCACAAACTTTGAAACACTATGCTCCACACAGGGTTACACAAGGGGGTGCAATCCACACTACCAGATGGTGTCCGCCCACCAGAAAGGCTAAACCCCCTTATTCCTGCAGAAGTGGGAAAGAGACATTCCACTTCAAAGTTTATTTTCCGGATGATGCCACCGCACTGGACCATGAAAGAAACATCTAGAGGCTGCTCAGCTGCTTGACAACATACTGCTAGTGGTTTATTAGGCCAATTTCTGCTGACAGGTTCCCTTAAAAGGACATTACCACCAGATTACCTGATAGTAGATTACTATTACCTACCTTCCTGTCACGTCCCCGTGTGACCCAAGCTTCATTTGTAATATCTGCATTTCTGTATAAAAAAAATGTTTATAGGATATGCAAATAAGCCTGTGGTGCTCCGCAGAGCACCATCAGGCTCTACTGTAACATAATTTATGCTCGGCCCGGGGCCACACCAGCCACATTCTGAGAGCCGGTGATGTCATCGGCCCTTTTAAAGTCTCACCGGCTCTCAGAATGCGTCTGGCACGGCCTCGGACGAGCATAAATTATATGTGCATATCTCAAATTTATTATTATTATTATTTTTTTTTTTTTACAGAAATGTAGCCCTGCAAAAATATAATAAATGAAGCTTGGGACACACAAGGACCAGACGGGGAGTTATGTAATAGTTCTCTACCATCATATAATCTCATGGTAGATGTCCTTTACATTATCTTTTTTTTTTTAGTGATATTAACAGATACTAAGAGACTGCATAAGTCATTCAGTACTATATGGAACTTCTCAGCGTACGAAAGTATTAAGGTTTTTGATACTTCTCTACACACAGGGCGGCCATCACCCACCTCTTTCGCTTTGATGGAGCCGCCTTCTTTCCATTCCACGTGCACAGACAGCCGATCCGGGTCAGTCGCTGTGATTGTGGCGGCATGAACCAGCCCTGAAATACACAACACAAGCCACGTGAAGAGCAGCCCATATAATTGCAGACGGGGGTCCCAGGGTCTCTGCAGGACAACTGTTGGGGACCAGCTCCAATTTCACAAATTACATCCGTTTGTCACCTTCTTCGAGGACCCGTTTTCCATGGAGGCACCGGACAAGTTCTTGTTCTTTGTTACATATGACTATTCTGCTTTTTTTGGTGATGGGCAAGAAAATTACTAGACTCATGAAAGTCTTGCCCCTCGCTGTTCTGGGCAAATAACACAATAGTGGATTTCATCTGGTTACGGACACAGTGAGATCTATGTGAACATCACAGGAACCTGATATCCTAATCTTTTCTTTGTCTTTCTATAGGTCTTGCAGGTACGACATCGATGGCACAATGACAGACGCCTCGTCTGAATGGGGACCTAGTAGGCTGTCCCACATGGGAGGCCATATATACTAGGTGCACCCCAGATCACAGGGGCCTTTAGGGAGGGGTCCCCGTCCTTCATTCATGCCGGTGTAAGGTGCTGCAGTGACCGCAGGCTCTTATGGGTTACACTGAATGGAGGGAGTTCTCTAGTCCAGACTGTTAGAGGAGGCGTCCGGCTGTCACAAGAGCGGGAGCCCCATCCACCCCTGTGACTCACATAGCCCAGGCAGGCACCAGTGACGGGCATAGAAACCCGTATGAGTGGTATCTAAGGGGTTATGCTTAATGGGGACCCGTCCACACGATCAGGTCACCCAATAAACTACAGGTCCTAGGACAATAACCCAGGGTAACACTACATGAGCCCCACATCTCCCTGACAGCACCCTTTAAGGTTTGGAGCCCTGTAGAGCAGGGTGTCCATTACTTTTCTACAGCTGATGGTCAGAGTTTACAACACACAGAGAAGCTGACCGCGCTGAGGACCCGTTCAAACCCTGCGCTACCGCACAGCGCTGAGGACCTGCAGATGACAGCTCCCCCTAACGGTGCACACTACATCAGCATGAGTGACTGGGCGAGTAACCAATCACAGCGCGGCCCGTCCGCAGTGCGGCCAATAGGTGCACGGCACACCACAGACATGGGCGGGGATGCGGTTTAAATTATATCCCGGTGCTGCGGGCGCTGCGGACCCCGGGCCGCTCCTCACCGTTACTCCGCATGATGTTGATCACCATGCCGTTCACCAGTGTGCCCGCCTGCAACTCCATGACGCCAATCCGAGAGCGCCGCTCACAGCGAGAAGAGCGGGTGATACGTGTAGAGCTCCGAGTGACAGCCGCGTCCTGTGCCCCGTCACCGCCTCTGCGTCCTCGTCCTTAGCAGCAGCCGCCACCGACAGCACCGTCACCGCCAGGAAAACCCGCCGCTACTTTTGAAAACAAGACACGCCTTTTTTAAGTCGTCATGACGTACGGCGTCCCGTCAAACTTCGAGGAGCAGCGGCGCATGCGTGGACGCTTCCACGTGACCTCTAAGCAGAGGGCGGAGCCTGTTGTCAGAGGCGGCGGCCATATTTCTGGAGTCCTCTGCCCGTCCGCAGAGTGTAACATAGTGGCGACTGCGGACACATAAAATACGTTTCCCTTTGTGGCTGTTTTATTCATTTTCTATTGTTGCGTCTCTTGATCTTGTGCTAGATTCTAGGCGCTTACCGCTGTGCATAGCCCTCAAGTACAGTTTGACTTTTAGATAATAAAGTATCTGAGGTTTTTTTTCTAACTTGTATTTTACCCACAGTATAAAGAGGATGGAGGACAGGGGGCCACATTATGAGGAGGATGGAGGACAGGGGGCCACATTATGAGGAGGATGGAGGACAGGGGGCCACAGTATGAGGAGGCTGGAAGAAAGGATGCCACAGTATGAGGTGGCTGGAGGACAGGAGGCCACAGTATAAGGAGGATGGAGGACAGGGGGCCACAATATGAGGAGGCTGGAGGAAAGAATGCCACAGTATGAGGAGGCTGGAGGACAGGAGGCCACAGTAAGAGGGTAATGGAGGACAGGAGGCCACAGTATGAGGGGGATGGAGGACAGGAGGCCACAGTATAAGGAGGATGGGGGACAGGAGGCCACAGTATGAGGAGGACAGGAGGCTACTGTATAAGGAGGATGGAGGGCAGGGGGCCACAATATGAGGAGGCTGGAGGAAAGAATGCCACAGTATGAGTAGGCTGGAGGACACGAGGCCACAGTAAGAGGGTAATGGAGGACAGGAGGCCACAGTATGAGGGGGGTGGAGGACAGGAGGCCACAGTATAAGGAGGATGGAGGACAGGAGGCCACAGTATAAGGAGGATGGGGGACAGGAGGCCACAGTATGAGGGGGACAGGAGGCTACTGTATAAGGAGGATGGAGGGCAGGGGGCCAGAGTATAAGGAGGATGGAGGATAGGAGCAGTATGAGGAGAACAGGGGGCCACAATATGAGGAGGCTGGAGGAAAGAATGCCACAGTATGAGGAGGCTGGAGGACAGGAGGCCACAGTAAGAGGGTAATGGAGGACAGGAGGCCACAGTATAAGGAGGATGGAGGACAGGAGGCCACAGTATAAGGAGGATGGGGGACAGGAGGCCACAGTATGAGGAGGACAGGAGGCTACTGTATAAGGAGGATGGACGGCAGGGGGCCACAGTATAAGGTGGATGGAGGACAGGAGGAGTATGAGGAGGACAGGGGGCCACAATATGAGGAGGCTGGAGGACACAGTATGAGGGGGATAGAGGACAGGAGGCCACAGTAAGAGGGGGGTGGAGGACAGGATGCCACAGTATGAGGGGGTGGAGGACAGGAGGTCACAGTATGAGGGGGATAGAGGACAGGAGATCACAGTAGGAGGTTGATGGAGGACAGGAGGCCACAATAAGAGGGAGATGGAGGACAGGAGGCCACAGTATGAGGAGGACAGCAGGCCACAGTATGAGGGGGAGGGAGGACAGGAGGCCACAATATGAGGAGGACAGCAGGCCACAGTATGAGGGGGAGGGAGGACAGGAGGCCACAGTAAGAGGAGGATGTTGGACAGGAGGCCACAATATGAGTTTAATGTATGGACCACATAGTGTAATGTATGGAGCTGCCCTTGTACTGCCTTCATAGTGTAATGTATGGACCATACCCTGGTACTGCCCCCATAGTGTAATGTATGGACCACGCCCTAGTACTGCCCCAATAGTGCTCATGGTATCCCCCCTGTCCAAGGACCATATTCCTGCTGATTACCTTTAGTGTTTTAAGGACCAACTGTTCAGACACCTCCTGATATAATTCCAAAAAGATCACTATAGATCCTCCTTAAAGAGAACCCGTCAGGCAAAATAACCCCCCTAAACTAAATATATTTTCACAAACTGCCATTAGAGAGCATTGCCTCTATCTCTTCATTGTCCCTCTACATGCCTGTAAACCTAAGCAATGAGGTCCTAAAGCTGTATGCAAATGACCTGTGAAATGTCCAATGAAGCATTAGCATATTCAAGCTGTCCACTCTATTCATGAGTGGGAGGCACAGCCACACCCCCAGTCCTGTATAATGATGTGAGGCTGTATAATGATGTGCTTCCTGGTGCTGGTGGCCACGCCCCCTGCAGCCTGTGTGTGTATGTGTGTGTGTATAGGAGAGATACAGCAGCTCCAGGCAGCCATGTTACAGCAGAACATGTCAGATTCATGTGTAGCTGATGTCTGTGTCTCTCACCTGTGTATTAGGAGGATGCAGCATGACAGCAGATGCAGCACACACACTAGCCATGCTTTACTATACATCACACACAGACATGAGCAGGGGGAGGAGAGGGGAGGGGTAACAGGGGTGACATCACTGCCTCTGACCATGTGACCAGCCTCATTTACATGATAAAGAATAGATGATTTTGCAATGATTAATGTATGAAATAACTAGATAAAGGCTGGGATGGGATCCTTGTGAGCTGCTCCAACAGGTAGTAGTGACAGGACAAGTGACACAGACCTGATGACAGGTGTCCTTTAAAGGAGTGGAGCCATACATATTTCTTACACCCTAGAGCTCATGTACAGTTTTTATACACTATTAAAGGGGCAGGCAGATCACAGCACCAGGAGATACAGCAAAGTAGGCAATTCCTCTATGGGGCGACCTGTATTCATCCAAAATATTTCTCTCACATGAGCAGTGAGGAGCCTGGTGTGACCCTGACTCGTTTTTCCTTACTCATTAGTTAAAGGCCATCGCCATGTAGGGCCCTGCTGTCTGTATCAGGAAGAGCTAACCGGATCCTCCTTCACCTCCCTGTCACCTTCTGGAATAACACGTCAGAGCCGAGGCATCAGGACAGGGCGGACGATTGGGAGATAATCCATCAATTCTCAAGACTGGTGAAAGGCATCATTGGTAGGAAGTGTGATGTTATCAGAATAGACTCCGCCTACTTCTGTAATGTCGCCACCACAAGTTCTCAGGCCTAGAAATAATAGTCATGTCATGAGATCAGCCGCAATGTCAGGATTTTCTATAGATTCGGATGTTGTACCACACATGGGCTCACATTAATTGAAACATTTGCGCCAGTTTTATGTCTGACTTTGCACTAGCAGGAACGTGGAAACTGCTGGCACACGTATTTATAAGGTGTCTGCACCAGTTTTGTGTCGCAGCTGCTCTGTGTCCGACAGGACAGAAAAATGTGCACCTTAAGGGGCGTCCAGTGCACAAGTGGATCGTCCACCACATTTTTGCAGAATTAAAAAAGTAAACCAGAAAAAAAAGTGGTGCATTGTGTCGGAGCAGTGCAGGGGGCGCCAGATTCATGAAGAACGTGAGCCACAAATCCTGAACGTGCGCCCCCTACAAACTCCACTCCACATAGTACAGACTGCGCTGTTTTTGATAAATGTGGGCCATAGTGTTAGGTTTTATCTGCCCCCTCGCCCATAGTCTCCGCATATCTGAGGCAGAGCCCAGATATTACTGAATATTATCAACATGAAACCTGAGACACAACGTAACAGAATTGTAGCTGCAGCTCTGGATGTGACTGATGTGTAAAATATAAAAAAATATTTAATTTATTACTGCAGCTCCAGTGGTGACTACAGCACAAGACATTACTGCCTTTTCTCCTGCTGCTTTCGATGGGGTGTTGGGGTCTTGCTGCCAACGCTGGGGATGGGGTGTTGGCGTCCTGCGGCCAACGCTGGGGATGGGGTGTTGGCGTCCTGCGGCCAACGCTGGGGATGGGGTGTTAGCGTCCTGCTGCCAACGCTGGGGATGGGGTGTTGGCGTCCTGCTGCCGGCGGTGGTGGGGTGTTGGCGTCCTGGTGGTGGGGTGTTGGCGTCCTGCTGCCGGCGGTGGTGGGGTGTTGGCGTCCTGCTGCCGGCGGTGGTGGGGTGTTGGCGTCCTGCTGCCGGCGGTGGTGGGGTGTTGGCGTCCTTCTGCCAGTGGTGTTGGGCGTGCTGCTCCTGGTGGGTTGTTGGCATCCTGCTGCTGGAGATGGGGTTGGCGTGTTGGGATCCTGCTGACGGTGGTGATGGGTTTCATAGTTTCATAGTTTATACGGTTGAAAAAAGACACTTGTCCATCAAGTTCAACCAAGGGAGGGAGGGGATTGGATGAGGAAGGGATTTAGGGGAAACAATTCTATATAACATAACCATCAATGTTATTTATGTGTAAAAAGGCATCTAGACCCTTCTTAAAGCTCTCTGCTGTCCCTGCTGTGACCAGCGCCTGAGGCAGGCTATTCCACAGAGTGACAGTTCTCATAGTAAAAAAGCCCTGTCGCCTCCGGTGATTAAACCTTGTTTTCTCCAGACGGAGACAGTGCCCCCTCGTCTTTTGATTTGATCTAATCTGAAACAACTTACCACCATATTTTTTGTATGGACCATTCATATATTTAAATAAATTAATCATGTCCCCTCGTAGTCGTCTCTTTTCCAGACTAAATAAATCTAGTTGTTTTAATCTTTCCTCATAACTAAGACCCTCCATACCCCTTATCATTTTTGTGGCTCTACGTTGAACCCTCTCCAGCTCCAGGGCATCCTTTTTATGGACCGGTGCCCAGAACTGGACAGCATATTCCAGGTGAGGCCGAACCAGTGCCTTGTACAGGGGTAATATTACATCCCTATCACGAGAGTCCATACCACTTTTGATACACGACAAGATCCTACTAGCTTTAGAGGCAGCTGATTGACATTGCATGCTGTTATTCAATTTATGATCTACTAGTACCCCCAGGTCCTTCTCAACAAGGGACTCTCCCAGATTTACTCCCCCAAGGACATATTTTGCCTTTGGATTATTGGCCCCCAGGTGCATAACCTTACATTTATCCACATTAAACCTCATTTGCCAAGTGGATGACCAAACATTCAGTTTGTCCAAGTCACCCTGCAGCCTATGAACATCCTCCATAGACTGTATTACACTACACAGTTTGGTGTCATCTGCAAAAATAGACACAGTGCTATTAATTCCTACCTCTATATCATTAATAAATATATTAAATAGTAGTGGGCCAAGCACAGAACCCTGAGGTACACCACTCATAACTGGTGACCATTCCGAGTAGGAATCATTGACCACAACTCTCTGGATACGATCCTTCAGCCAGTTTTCAATCCAATTGCAAATGATTTCTGCCAAACCAATAGCCCTAATTTTACCCATCAGGCGTCTATGAGGAACAGTGTCAAATGCCTTTGCAAAGTCCAAGAACACAATATCCACATCTGCTCCTCCATCCAGGCATCTGCTCACCTCTTCATAGAAGCAGATAAGGTTAGTTTGACAACTTCTATTCTTAGTAAACCCATGCTGGCTATCACTTATTATTCTATTTGATGTCACATACTCCAGTATGTAGTCTTTTACTAACCCTTCCAATACTTTCCCCACAATGGAAGTTAAGCTTACAGGTCTGTAATTGCCTGGCGAAGTTCTAGAGCCCTTTTTATATATTGGCACCACATTTGCCTTGCGCCAGTCACTTGGCACCACACCAGACATTACGGAATCCCTGAAGATTTTAGACAGTGGTACAGCAATAACAGAACTGAGTTCTTTAAGAACTCTGGGGTGTAACCCATCTGGTCCAGGAGCTTTGTACACATTGATTTTATTGAGCTTAGATTGGATAATGTCTACATTTAGCCAGTCTAGTATATTACAGGGTGCATGACCCGCACTGGCACCACCCAAGTCACAAGTTCTCACTTCTATTGTATAAACGGAGCTAAAAAACCTATTAAGTAACTCCGCCTTCTCTTGGTCTCCAGTCACCGATGCCCCATTTTCAGAATAAAGGGGTCCAACCTGTTCTGACCCATTTTTTTTTGCATTGATATACTTAAAAAATTTCTTGGGATTTGTTTTGCTATCTTTAGCCACCTGTCTTTCATTTTGTATTTTGGCTGATTTGATTTCTTTTTTACAGATTTTGGTAAGTTTTTTGTAAGTATTGAAAGCCTCTGATGACCCATCAGATTTATATTTTTTAAATGCCCTCTTTTTCTCATTAATTGCCCTTTTAACTGTAGCTGTAAGCCACGCGGGATGTGATCTAGCCCGTCTATACTTGTTACCTATTGGAATAAATTTAGAAGTATAAAAACCCAGGATAGATTTGAATTTCTCCCATTTAACATTAGTATCACCATGTGACAGTATCTGATCCCAGTCTATATCCTGTATTGCAGCCCTGAATTTTTGGAAATTAGCCCTCTTAAAATTCAAAGTTTTCGATTTTCCCACCTGTTTCTGCTTTTTAAAGTTTAAGAGGAAAATAATTATATTATGATCGCTGTTCCCAAGGGGTTCCCTGATACTGACATTTTGGACAATCTCCTCATTGTTAGAAATCACAAGGTCCAACAATGCGTCACCTCTTGTGGCATCTTCTACCAGCTGCACCATAAAATTATCCTGAAGAATGTTCATAAAATGTTTCCCCTTCGTAGATGAAGACGAGCCCTGACCCCAATTTATATTTGGAAAGTTAAAGTCTCCCATTATCACTACGGTCCCCTCCTGTGCAGCCCTCTCCATCTGTTTATATAGGTGACCCTCTATTTCCTCAGAGATGTTAGGGGCTCTATAAATTACACCCAAAATAATTTTTTCAAAGCTCTCTTGGCTTTGAATTTCAACCCACAAAGTTTCAGCCTCCTCACACTCTTCTGAGACCACTGACTCATTCACAATCGCTTTTAAGTCTCTTCTGACATACAGACATACACCACCTCCCCTCCTATTTGCCCTGTCTTTCCGAAAGAGTGTAAAACCTTGAATATTAACACCCCAATCATGCGATGCATCAAGCCATGTCTCTACTACACCAACAACATCTAACTGTTCCTCTAATATCAGAGCCTCAAGCTCGCCCATTTTGCCTGTGATACTTCTGGCATTTGTGAACATACAATTTAATTTTCCACAGTTATTTGTCTGATTTAAAGTAAATTTACTGGTACATATATCCTCACCAACGTTCTGTAACTTGTGGATCTCCTTATCCACCGCCTTGGTCCCACATACACCGCCCACCTCACCACCCACCAACATAACCTGCCCCCTCTCTGACCTGTCTACCCCTTCAGTGTCTTCCTTTTCCTCCTCCCCCGATCCTAGTTTAAATACTCCGCCACCCCTGCTAGGATCCTCTCCCCCAGCACAGCAGCCCCCCTTCCACTTAGGTGCAAGTTATCTGCAGAAAACAGCTTGTACCCCAGTGAAAAGTCAGCCCAATGCTCTAGGAACCCAAATCCCTCTGCTCTACACCAGGATCTGAGCCATGCATTTAACTCCCTGAGCTCCCGCTGTCTGCTCTGTGTAGCGCATGGCACAGGTAGGATTCCGGAGAATACTACCTTGGAGGTCCTTTTCTTAAGCTTTGAACCTAGTTCTTTAAAATTATTCTTCACGTTGTTGGCGTCTTGTTGACGGTGGGGTGTTGGCTTCCTGCTGCCGGCGGCGGTGGGGGGGGGTGTTGGTGTCCTGCTGCCGGCGGTGGGGGGGTGTTGGTGTCCTGCTGCCAGTGGTGTTGGGCGTGCTGCTCCCTGTGGGTTGTTGGCATCCTGCTGCTGGAGGTGGGGATGGGGTGTTGGCATCCTGCTGCCGGTGGTGATGGGTTGTTGGCATCCTGCTGCTGGTGGTCGTGGTGGTGGGGGATGTCGGCGTCCTGCTGCCTGTGCTTATGGGGTGTTGGAGTCCTGCAGCAGGTGGTGGTGGGGAGTTGGCATCCTGCTGCCGGTGTTGGATGTTGCTGCGGTTTATCCGCCACCATCACTCTGCCACCTCCTTTACTGCAAACACAAATAATTTAAAATAAAAGGAGGATTTTCCCTGGATGCCACAGTCCTGGACATTGAGGGGGGGAGGTTATTATGGTTGGATGCGGCTGCTGATGTGCTACTCACCTCTGGGAACGTTCACCTGGTTGGACACCAGCACGTCCACCTGTATGGCGTCCAGCTTCATGTACAGCACCTCAGGGTTCTCCTGCAGGAGCACAATGTGTACAATGTCAGGATGACATGTGGGGTACACTGGGTCCCCCCTGGAGTCTATGAGTGACGTATTAGTGGTCCATAGCTTGGATTTGTCTCTGCTTATGGAATACATAGCGCCCCCTGCTGTTGTGAGTGTAGTGGCAGGTAGCTGTCAGTCATTGCAGGTTACAAGTAGAAGTGTCATGGACCAATGTCATCGGGAAAATCACCTAAAAATTATCTTAATTACGTTATTTTATCCAATCAATCCAGAGTTTATATCTCTAGAGGCTCATTCAGACGGCTTTTCCTGACATCAATATGCTATCCGTCTGGGTTTTTTTTGCGGATAGTATATTGCAGATTGCTATGAGTCTATACACATGTCCATAAAAAGATAAAAGAAAAACCAAAAACCCACAGCCGACATCTCTATCCGGTAGTTTTTTTCTCGAATGTTGCTATATCGGGAAAGTAAACGGATGACATACAGATGAGGGAAAGAAAAAGGAAACGGATACAATACTCACACATTAACTCGGATATTACATGTTCATGAAACAAGCAGAGAGCAACCAGAGACAGATTCGTAATACTCGGGGAGTGTCCCACAGATCCTTGAATGTCACAACACCACTACTCTCGCTGGGTATCCATGAAAACAACCATGACACTAGGGGGTGCTATTCAGCATCTATCTGTTCACACTATTAGCACCCACATGTGAAATCCACCCAGCGGAGTATAACCCCCATCCTACCATCAGCATCTGGAAGATCTTCTCCCCGATAGCGATCTTCACTTGTTCTTCAACCACCGGGGACACAGATACAAAATACTACAAAGTGATGGAGAGAGTCAGCGACCAATCAGTTCACAATCATATCCCGCAATAGACTCTATTCACATCCAGAGCTGCATTTAGGTCCCTGATCCTGTTACTAATGCATAGAACAATCATCACTACAGATGCAGACGGACGTCTGTCAGAACTGTGAATGCAGACAGCTGAATTGTGAATGCTGCTTTGGATGCAACTAAAGTAAAAGATATGGAAATGAAGAGGGGTGTAAGTAGAGGGGTGTCCTCACCTCCAGGGCCAGGCTCGCCTGTCTCTGGCTCTCCGTGTGCTCCGTGTTCCCCATGACATACAGTAGGTGATGTACAACCCTCAGCCGGATCAGCTGGTGGCACAGGTCTGTGGACTCGCGGGCCAGCATCCTGGAGGGCGAAAATAGTAGCTCAGTGACACACACACAATGTATCCTGAACTACATCCCCAGCATCCTCTGGAAACTGCAGGGTGGGAGTTATAGTCCTTAAAGTACAAATGAAAAAATATATCAATTGTTACAAGCATTTTAGACAAAACATAATCACCCAAGTGTGAAAGTCCATATAATCCGGCGTGAACTTCAGGGAGACGGGCTGAGCACACCATGCAGTTACTCCATTAAAAATGACGGCATCCAGCACATCATGTGACGTTTCGGGGCATGGGAGCCCTGCCACAGATAGGGAGTCACAATGCACCAGAGACATAGACAGGAGGGTCACATCATGCTCTATACTCACCCTATGGCCCTGGCGCTGGCCGCTTGCTGGATGAAAACGGGTAAAGGGGCTGATATCTGTGGGGCAGCAGGGTCTGAGGGGCAGAAACAATGGAAGAACCAGTGACCACTGAGCAGATAGTCGAAGGCAGCAATAAAAGGGTTAAACAAATCTGCAGGAACTAAGCAGCTAAGGAACAGGGCATAAGACTGCTGGGGGTCCTACCCCTTTGATCGCCTGTGTACCAAAGGGATAAGACTGCTGAGAGTCCGACCACTGAGGGTTCCCTGTGGAACAGGGGATAAGACTGCTGGGGGTCCGACCACTGGGGCCCCCTGAAGAATATAGGATAAGACTGCTGGGGGTCCAACTACTGGGACCCCATGTGGAACAGGGGATAAGACTGCTGTGGGTCCAACCACAGGGGATAAGACTGCTAATGTGATATTTATCAGATGAGGCTGCAGAGCATTTTTCTCTGCAGAGGGTCACGCACCTTCTAAGATCTGCGCTTTGGCTCTGCCGCCATCTTTCCGCGACGGTCTCAGCAGCGCCACAAGTCCCTGCAACAAATCTGAGCACAACTCAGTTCTGGACAATTCCGCGATCAGCTGCAGAGCTGCAAGAGGAGGAGCAAGAAGTCATTAGAAGGAAAGACGGGAGTGCAATCATCTGCAGAGGAGGAGCAAGAAGTCATTAGAAGGAGAGACCGGTGTGCAATCATCTGGCTGTACAGAGCAGGAGGCACCTTACACCTGTCCATTCCAAAGTCCAGAGCAGGAGGCACCTCACACCTGTCAGTTACATATTACAGAGCAGGAGGCACTTCACACCTGTCCGTTCTATATTACAGAGCAGGAGGCTCCTCACACCTGTCCGTTCCATATCCAGAGCAGGAGGCTCCTCCCTTCTGTCTGTTCCATATTACAGAGCAGGAGGCACCTCACACCTGTCCATTCCATATTACAGAGCAGGAGGCTCCTCACACCTGTCCTTTCCATATTACAGAGCAGGAGGCTCCTCACACCTGTCCGTTCCATATTATAGAGCAGGAGGCTCCTCACACCTGTCCGTTCCATATTACAGAGAAGGAGGCTCCTCCCTTCTGTCTGTTCCATATTACAGAGCAGGAGGCACCTCACACCTGTCAGTTACATATTACAGAGCAGGAGGCACCTCACACCTGTCCGTTCCATATTACAGAGCAGGAGGCTCCTCACACCTGTCCTTTCCATATTACAGAACAGGAGGCTCCTCACCCCTGTCCTCTCCATATTACAGAACAGGAGGCTCCTCACACCTGTCCTCTCCATATTACAGAGCAGGAGGCTCCTCACACCTGTCCGTTCCATATTACAGAGCAGGAGGCTCCTCACACCTGTCCTCTCCATATTACAGAGCAGGAGGCTCCTCACACCTGTCCGTTCCATATTACAGAGCAGGAGGCTCCTCACACCTGTCCTCTCCATATTACAGAACAGGAGGCTCCTCACCCCTGTCCTCTCCATATTACAGAACAGGAGGCTCCTCACACCTGTCCTCTCCATATTACAGAGCAGGAGGCTCCTCACACCTGTCCGTTCCATATTACAGAGCAGGAGGCTCCTCACACCTGTCCTCTCCATATTACAGAGCAGGAGGCTCCTCACACCTGTCCGTTCCATATTACAGAGCAGGAGGCTCCTCACACCTGTCCTCTCCATATTACAGAGCAGGAGGCTCCTCACACCTGTCCGTTCCATATTACAGAACAGGAGGCTCCTCACACCTGTCCATTCCATATTACAGAACAGGAGGCTCCTCACACCTGTCCGTTCCATATTACAGAGCAGGAGGCTCCTCACACCTGTCCGTTCCATATTACAGAGCAGGAGGCTCCTCACACCTGTCCGTTCCATATTACAGAGCAGGAGGCTCCTCACACCTGTCCGTTCCATATTACAGAGCAGGAGGCTCCTCACACCTGTCCGTTCCATATTACAGAGCAGGAGGCTCCTCACACCTCTCCTCTCCATATTACAGAGCAGGAGGCTCCTCACACCTGTCCGTTCCATATTACAGAGCAGGAGGCTTCTCACACCTGTCCGTTCCATATTACAGAGCAGGAGGCTCCTCACAACTGTCCTCTCCATATTACAGAGCAGGAGGCTCCTCTCACCTGTCCTCTCCATATTACAGAGCAGGAGGCTCCTCACACCTGTCCGTTCCATATTACAGAGCAGGAGGCTCCTCACAACTGTCCTCTCCATATTACAGAGCAGGAGGCTCCTCTCACCTGTCCTCTCCATATTACAGAGCAGGAGGCTCCTCACACCTGTCCTCTCCATATTACAGAGCAGGAGGCTCCTCACACCTGTCCTCTCCATATTACAGAGCAGGAGGCTCCGCACACCTGTCCTCTCCATATTACAGGGCAGGAGGCTCCTCACACCTCTCCTCTCCATATTACAGAGCAGGAGGCTCCTCACACCTGTCCTCTCCATATTACAGAGCAGGAGGCTCCTCACACCTGTCCGTTCCATATTACAGAGCAGGAGGCTCCTCACACCTGTCCTCTCCATATTACAGAGCAGGAGGCTCCTCACACCTCTCCTCTCCATATTACAGAGCAGGAGGCTCCTCACACCTGTCCTCTCCATATTACAGAGCAGGAGGCTCCTCACACCTTCCCATAACAGCAATGTTTTATAATCATGTATTAACCAGAGGGGGTCACATACTAGCATACCGCACCCTCACATACCCTCACACTGCACCTCCATGTGCACGGTCTGCAATGTCCCCAGCAGTGGCTCCACTATGGCCGGATGTGGTTTCTGTACAATGTCCTGCAGGGAGACAAATGTGGGGGTCATGAGGGAGGAGCGGGACAAGAGGAGCAGCACAAAATCACCTCATGTGTGTGTATCCTGTTGGGGGTAGTGAGGGGGTATGTATATGAATCACGCTGGGGAGCGGATATATATATATAGTAGGTTATGGGGCAGACCACTGTGTGAAGGCTTAGTGGGGGTCTTCTGTTACCACTCACCTGGACAGTGCGGAGGGTTTGCAGGGCGAGGTACTGAGCTTTGGGGGAGGTGCAGGGCAGGAGGGCGATGAGACCCTTGTAGACCTGTGTCTGGTACCTGGGGTTTCCATGAGCCAACAGCTCCAGTAATTCCTGCGCCTTTTCCTGGGTGTCCTCCATCTTGGATTTAGCGAGACATTCAGCAACCGCACGCACTCCTGTCCCAAGACAGAGGATGAGGGTTATACTACATACAGCATGTCCTGCACAGAGACAGAGGATGAGGGTTATACTACATATAGCATGTCCTGCCCCAAGACAGAGGATGAGGGTTATACTACATACAGCATGTCCTGCCCCGAGACAGAGGATGAGGGTTATACTACATACAGCATGTCCTGCCCCGAGACAGAGGATGAGGGTTATACTACATACAGCATGTCCTGCCCAGAGACAGAGGATGAGGGTTATACTACATACAGTATGTCCTGCGCCAAGACAGAGGATGAGGGTCATACTACATACAGCATGTCCTGCCCCAAGACAGAAGATGAGGGTTATACTACACACACATTGCAGAGGGTGGGGGTTATACTACATACAAAGTGCAGAGGATAAGGATTATACTACATACACAGTGCAGAGGATGGGGGTTATACTACATACACAGTGCAGAGGATGAGAGTAATACACAGTGATAAAAAGGGGCTATACTACATAAAGAGGATGGGGGTTATACTACATACAGAGGATGGGGGTTATACTACATACAGAGGATGGGGGTTATACTACATACAGAGGATGGGGGTTATACTACATACAGAGAAAACACTATACTCACCGTAGCTCTCACAGATCAGCTCCTTGTACTTAGGTCCAGCTCTTGCCAGTATCTGGAGGGTCCTCAGCGCCTCCATCTTCTGCTCTTCATTTAACTGCTTCAGGCCCAGAATTTCGAGTAACGTGAGGACCCCCCCGACCTCCACAAACTCCACCTTGTAACGACCGCTGCAGACAGAAAAGAGACGGAAACTATCAGATGTGTTCAGTCTGAACATCGCTCTAAGCTGCTTCACACATTGCAACAAAATGCTAGAGAGAGAGTGCTGAGGAATATGTACATGTAGCAAAGCCTCAGCTCAGAGACAGGTCTGTACCAGTCACTGACAGCAAGCAGAGGTCTCACCTGCCTGAAGCTGAAAGGAAAATGGAGACAGACTGAAGGATCTCCTTTAGAGACGTCCCGAGCAGATATCTACAGGGGCTAAGGAATGCACACACAGGGACGGGGGACCCGGATATAAGGCCACACACACATAGAGAGACGGGGACCCCAACTATAAGACCATAAACACACATAGGGACGGGGAACCCATATATCCATATATACTGGAGAAGTAGTACTGTACAGTGTCCATATACATACAGGAGAAGTAGTACTGTGCACTGTCCATATATATATATATATATATATATATATATATATATATATACATGAGAAGTAGTACTGTGCACTGTCCATATATACATGAGAAGTAGTACTGTGTACTGTCCATATATACAGGAGAAGTAGTACTGTGCACTGTCCATATATACAGGAGAAGTAGTACTGTGCACTGTCCATATATACAGGAGCAGTAGTACTGTGCACTGTCCATATATACAGGAGAAGTAGTACTGTGCACTGTCCATATATACAGGAGCAGTAGTACTGTGCACTGTCCATATATACTGGAGAAGTAGTACTGTGCACTGTCCATATATACAGGAGGAGTAGTACCGTGCACTGTCCATATATACAGGAGATGTTGTACTGTGCACTGTCCATATATACAGGAGCAGTAGTACTGTGCACTGTCCATATATACAGGAGCAGTAGTACTGTGCACTGTCCATATATACAGGAGAAGTAGTACTGTGCACTGCCCATATATATAGGAGAAGTACCGTGCACTGTCCATATATACAGGAGAAGTAGTACTGTGCACTGCCCATATATACAGGAGAAGTAGTACTGTGCACTGTCCATATACAGGAAAAGTAGTACTGTGCACTGCCCATATATACCGGAGAAGTAGTACTGTGCACTGTCCATATATACAGGAGAAGTAGTACTGTGCACTGTCCATATATACAGGAAAAGTAGTACTGTGCACTGCCCATATATACAGGAGAAGTAGTACCGTGCACTGTCCATATATACAGGAAAAGTAGTACTGCGCACTGACCATATATACAGGAGAAGTAGTACTGTGCACTGTCCATATATACAGAAGTGGTACTGTGCACTGTCCATATATACAGGAGAAGTAGTACTGTGCACTGTCCATATATATAGGAAAAGTAGTACTGTGCACTGCCCATATATACCGGAGAAGTAGTACTGTGCACTGTCCATATATACAGGAGAAGTAGTACTGTGCACTGTCCATATATACAGGAAAAGTAGTACTGTGCACTGTCCATATATACAGGAAAAGTAGTACTGTGCAGATCTCTATGAGTGATAGAGAGTGAAGGATACGAGAGGCGCAGGCGGGTGGTGAGACGCGCCAGGAATAGACTCGCTCCCTGGTTGAACTCCTGCTCCAGCTCGGGCGCCGTCTTCCCACTGTTGCTTGTGATGAAATTGTTCAGGATTCGGCTTCGCGTCACTTTGTTCCCGTTGTCCCATTCTTTAAGGAATATCATGAGGCGGCTGGTGGCTTCCTGCTCCCTGATGGCGGACATGGCGCCTGTAAGAGGTGAGAGGAAGGTCCGTAACACGAGAACTAAGCGCAACAATATAATGGGACCACAATGGCGCCACAACAGAGATCTATCTAATCTTCACAGGGCACCAGAAGCACCAACTGCCACTGTGTGATACTGTCTGCTGAGCTGTGTATCTAATCCTATCCTGTGTGATACTGTCTGCTGAGCTGTGTATCTAATCCTATCCTGTGTGATACTGTCTGCTGAGCTGTGTATCTAATCCTATCCTGTGTGATACTGTGTGCTGAGCTGTGTATCTAATCCTATCCTGTGTGATACTGTCTGCTGAGCTGTGTATCTAATCCTATCCTGTGTGATACTGTGTGCTGAGCTGTGTATCTAATCCTATCCTGTGTGATACTGTGTGCTGAGCTGTGTATCTAATCCTATCCTTTGTGATACTGTCTGCTGAGCTGTGTATCTAATCCCATCCTGTGTGATACTGTCTGCTGAGCTGTGTATCTAATCCCATCCTGTGTGATACTGTCTGCTGAGCTGTGTATCTAATCCTATCCTGTGTGATACTGTCTGCTGAGCTGTGTATCTAATCCTATCCTGTGTGATGCTGCCTGCTGAGCTGTGTATCTGATCCTATCCTAAGTGATACAGTCTGCTGAGCTGTGTATCTAATCCTATCCTGTGTGATACTGTCTGCTGAGCTGTGTATCTAATCCTATCCTAAGTGATACAGTCTGCTGAGCTGTGTATCTAATCCCATCCTGTGTGATACTGTCTGCTGAGCTGTGTATCTAATCCAATCCTGTGTGATACTGTCTGCTGAGCTGTGTATCTATCTAATCATGTGTGATACTGTCTGCTGAACTGTGTATCTAATCCTATCCTGTGTAATACAGCATCATGTGATGTTTGGGGTCGCACATGACTTCTGCTCCTCTCACCTACTGCGGGTCCCTCCTCAGGTTCGGTTCGGTCCGGTTCGGTTAGTTCCGGGTCGGACAGGTTTCTGCCAATCAGATGTGAGCTTTCTCTGGCCTCGCGGTGAACCTGCGGGCAGGTTGCTTAGTAACAGTCTCTACGGACTCTTTCGTTGATAGGGAGCCCGGTCACGTGGGTTCCGCGTAGTCAGGTCAGGTGATCTCCTGCGGGGCTGCTGATAGGCTTGTGATTTGTTCCGGCGGCGGAGGGGTGCGCGCAGTGGACCCGGGGTCAAGATGAGGGAGACGGACATGGACTTCACCATAGAACTGGCGGAGCCCGCGCTGCAGGGTGAGGACAGGACAGGCCAGGCGCAAAACAGGGGCCCCTGAGCACAGACACAGGGAATGTAGGCTGGGACGGCCGAGTTCAACAGGGGGGACAGGAGCCTAACGGGGGACAGGAACATAACTGGGGAATGGGGGCTGGAGCATAACCGGGGGGACGGGGGGAGGGACCAGAGCGTAACCGGGGACAGGGAGGCCGGAGCACAACCAGGGACGGGGGGACTATGGAAACAAAGCCGAGAGGCAATGAATGTGTCACCAGATCCTCATCAGTACAGACCACAAGAAGGAGAAACAAACCCTGGTGCAGAGCATGGACCAGATATATAGTGGAGATCGTCCCTGTAATATCTCTGCTATCCTGTGATGTGGTTACTACCCCTGTAATATCTCTGCTATCCTGTGGTGTGGTTACTACTCCTGTAATATCTCTGCTATCCTGTGGTGTAGTTACTACCCCTGTAATATATCTGCTATCCTGTGGTGTGGTTACTACCCCTGTAATATCTCTGCTATCCTGTGGTGTGGTTACTACCCCTGTAACATCTCTGCTATCCTGTGGTGTAGTTACTATCCCTGTAATATCTCTGCTATCCTGTGATGTGGTTACTACCCCTGTAATATCTCTGCTATCCAGTGGTGTGGTTACTACTCCTGTAATATCTCTGCTATCCTGTGGTGTAGTTACTACCCCTGTAATATCTCTGCTATCCTGTGGTGTGGTTACTACCCCTGTAATATCTCTGCTATCCTGTGGTGTGGTTACTACCCCTGTAACATCTCTGCTATCCTGTGGTGTAGTTACTATCCCTGTAATATCTCTGCTATCCTGTGATGTGGTTACTACCCCTGTAATATCTCTGCTATCCTGTGGTGTGGTTACTACCCCTGTAATATCTCTGCTATCCTGTGATGTGGTTACTACCCCTGTAATATCTCTGCTATCCTGTGATGTGGTTACTACCCCTGTAATATCTCTGCTATCATGTGGTGTGGTTACTACTCCTGTAATATCTCTGCTATCCTGTGGTGTGGTTACTACCCCTGTAATATCTCTGCTATCCTGTGGTGTGGTTACTACCCCTGTAATATCTCTGCTATCCTGTGGTGTGGTTACTACTCCTGTAATATCTCTGCTATCCTGTGGTGTGGTTACTACCCCTGTAATATCTCTGCTATCCTGTGGTGTGGTTACTACTCCTGTAATATCTCTGCTATCCTGTGGTGTGGTTACTACCCCTGTAATATCTCTGCTATCCTGTGGTGTGGTTACTACCCCTGTAATATCTCTGCTATCCTGTGGTGTGGTTACTACCCCTGTAATATCTCTGCTATCCTGTGGTGTGGTTACTACCCCTGTAATATCTCTGCTATCCTGTGGTGTGGTTACTACCCCTGTAATATCTCTGCTATCCTGTGGTGTGGTTACTACCCCTGTAATATCTCTGCTATCCTGTGGTGTAGTTACTACTCTTGTAATATCTCTGCTATCCTGTGGTGTGGTTACTACTCCTGTAATATCTCTGCTATCCTGTGGTGTGGTTACTACTCCTGTAATATCTCTGCTATCCTGTGGTGTGGTTACTACCCCTGTAATATCTCTGCTATCCTGTGGTGTGGTTACTACCCCTGTAATATCTCTGCTATCCTGTGGTGTGGTTACTACCCCTGTAATATCTCTGCTATCCTGTGGCGTGGTTACTACCCCTGTAATATCTCTGCTATCCTGTGGTGTGGTTACTACCCCTGTAATATCTCTGCTATCCTGTGGTGTGGTTACTACCCCTGTAATATCTCTGCTATCCTGTGGTGTGGTTACTACCCCTGTAATATCTCTGCTATCCTGTGGTGTGGTTACTACCCCTGTAATATCTCTGCTATCCTGTGGTGTGGTTACTACCCCTGTAATATCTCTGCTATCCTGTGGTGTGGTTACTACCCCTGTAATATCTCTGCTATCCTGTGGTGTGGTTACTACCCCTGTAATATCTCTGCTATCCTGTGGTGTGGTTACTACCCCTGTAATATCTCTGCTATCCTGTGATGTGGTTACTACCCCTGTAATATCTCTGCTATCCTGTGGTGTGGTTACTACCCCTGTAATATCTCTGCTATCCTGTGGTGTGGTTACTACCCCTGTAATATCTCTGCTATCCTGTGGTGTGGTTACTACCCCTGTAATATCTCTGCTATCCTGTGGTGTGGTTACTACCCCTGTAATATCTCTGCTATCCTGTGGTGTGGTTACTACCCCTGTAATATCTCTGCTATCCTGTGGTGTGGTTACTACCCCTGTAATATCTCTGCTATCCTGTGGTGTGGTTACTACCCCTGTAATATCTCTGCTATCCTGTGGTGTGGTTACTACCCCTGTAATATCTCTGCTATCCTGTGGTGTGGTTACTACCCCTGTAATATCTCTGCTATCCTGTGGTGTGGTTACTACCCCTGTAATATCTCTGCTATCCTGTGGTGTGGTTACTACCCCTGTAATATCTCTGCTATCCTGTGGTGTGGTTACTACCCCTGTAATATCTCTGCTATCCTGTGGTGTGGTTACTGTTCCTTTACTGCCCCCCCCCTCTGCCCCCTAGAGTCCTTGTATCATATTTCTTTGTGGGCGAGGACCCCCGTCCCATCTTCTTGGTGTCACCCTAACCACACAGTAATGTCTCCTTCTTCCTGCAGGATGTCGGTGGGACCAGCAGAGGGAGCCAGTGGTTATCCTGTTGGGGTGGGCTGGATGTAAGGACAAGCACCTGGCCAAGTACAGCTCCATCTACCACAATGAGGTGAGCTCTGCCCCGGGGGGTCTCCTTCTGCCCCCCAATAATGGGGGTGGTTTCCTTTGGCCTTGGCTGGAGGTGATTGGGTCTGTGGATCATTACCATGGAGAATAAAGAGGTAGTGGCAGACTAGTGACCTCCTGCTCCCTCATGTGATTGGCTGGAGGAATCAGGTGCTGGTTCTGGTGCGTCCTGTTATCTCCCCAGCCCTATAGCGGCAGGTACAGTTCTGGATTTGTACCTTGTAACAAACCCTCAGCTCAGTAAAGTCTGCATCCCCGCTATGAATGTTTCTATTCACAGACAGCAAGCAGAGCTGTATAACGGTGCCTCCTCCTTGCAGGGCTGTGTGGTGATCCGGTACACTGCCGCCTGGCGCACGGTCTTCTTCTCGGAATCCTTCGGCCTCGGGTCGCTGCGGGATCAGGCGCAGAAACTTCTGGAGCTTCTGTTTGACTACGAGATTGATGAGAATCCCATCGTGCTGCACGTCTTCAGCAATGGCGGCTTCATGCTGTACCGCTACATGGTGGAGCTGCTGCGCTCCCACCGCCAGCTCGCACGCCTCCGCGTGGTCGGTACCGTATTCGACAGCGGTCCTGGTAACCGCAACGTGGTGGGCTCTGTGCGGGCGCTGAACACGGTTCTGTCCCCCCACACCGGCGCGGCGCTGCGCTATCTGGCCCTCCTCCTCTTCGCTGTCCTGGTCTTCATCCTGAGGATCCTGCTGTATCCCGTCACTCGCTTCCTACACGAGAATCACTACGACGCCATGAAGAGCCACCCCTCCCTGTGGCCGCACCTCTACCTGTACTCCCGCAGCGACACCATCATAGCACACACAGACATCGAGAAGATGGCGGAGCACCGGCGCCACCACCGCCTCCCCACGCAATCCGTGGACTTTGAGAAGTCGGAGCACGTCAGCCATTACCGCAGGTATCCGGAGAAGTACTCCGCCCTCTGCAGCGCCTTCCTCAGGGACTGCGTCAGGAAAGACTCCGCCTTCACCAGTGGAATCCCCTCCTACTAATACACATGACTAAAGCCGAGGCGGACACTTCCTGTGATTCTACTAGTGCCTTCTGTTATCAGCCAGAATCTGACCTCACTGGATTCCTGATGTTTGTATCTATCATTTATCCCAAAATGTTCATTCTGTAATGTCTGAAACCAATCTAATTATCCAAAATACAGCACCGGAAATATTTATGGAGATCAGAGATTATGAAACACAGCTCTAAAGCTCCTCCTATACAGGTTATATACCACCACTAGGGGGAGCTCACTACATACAGATTATACATCACCACTAGGAGGAGATCACTACATACACATTATACACCACCACTAGGGGGAGCTCACTACATACAGATTATACACCACCACTAGGGGGAACTCACTACATACAGATTATACATCACCACTAGAGGGAGATCACTACATACAGATTATACAGCCACCACTAGGGGGAGGTCACTACATACAGATTATACAGCCACCACTAGGGGGAGGTCACTACATACAGATAATAAAGCCACCACTAGGGGGAGATCACTACATACAGATTATACAGCCACCACTAGGGGGAGCTCACTACATACAGATTATACAGCCACCACTAGGATGAGATCACTACATACAGATTATATATCACCACTAGGGGGAGATCACTGCATACAGATTATACAGCCACCACTAGGGGGAGATCACTACATACAGATTATACACCACCACTATGGGGAGATCACTACATACAGATTATACACTACCACTAGGGGGAGATCACTACATATAGATTATATACCACCACTAGGGGGAGATCACTACATACAGATTATACAGCCACCACTAGGGGGAGCTCACTACATACAGATTATACAGCCACCACTAGGGGGAGATCACTACATACAGATTATACATCACCACTAGGGGGAGATCACTACATACAGATTATACAACCACCACTAGGGGGAGCTCCCTACATACAGATTATACACCACCACTAGGGGGAGCTCCCTACATACACATTATACACCACCACTAGGGGGAGCTCACTACATACACATTATACACCACCACTAGGGGGAGATCACTACATACAGATTATACTCCACCACTATGGGGAGATCACTACATACAGATTATACACCACCACTAGGGGGAGATCACTACATATAGATTATATACCACCACTAGGGGGAGATCACTACATACAGATTATACAGCCACCACTAGGGGGAGCTCACTACATACAGATTATACATCACCACTAGGGGGAGCTCACTACATACAGATTATACAGCCACCACTAGGGGGAGATCACTACATACAGATTATACAGCCACCACTAGGGGGAGATCACTACATACAGATTATACAGCCACCACTAGGGGGAGATCACTACATACAGATTATACAGCCACCACTAGGGGGAGATCCCTACATACAGATTATACAGCCACCACTAGGGGGAGATCACTACATACAGATTATACAGCCACCACTAGGGGGAGATCACTACATACAGATTATACAGCCACCACTAGGGGGAGCTCACTACATACAGATTATACAGCCACCACTAGGGGGAGATCACTACATACAGATTATACAGCCACCACTAGGGGGAGATCACTACATACAGATTATACATCACCACTAGGGGGAGCTCACTACATACAGATTATACAGCCACCACTAGGGGGAGATCACTACATACAGATTATACAGCCACCACTAGGGGGAGATCACTACATACAGATTATACAGCCACCACTAGGGGGAGATCACTACATACAGATTATACAGCCACCACTAGGGGGAGATCCCTACATACAGATTATACAGCCACCACTAGGGGGAGCTCACTACATACAGATTATACAGCCACCACTAGGGGGAGCTCACTACATACAGATTATACATCACCACTAGGGGGAGATCACTACATACAGATTATACAACCACCACTAGGGGGAGCTCCCTACATACAGATTATACACCACCACTAGGGGGAGCTCCCTACATACACATTATACACCACCACTAGGGGGAGCTCACTACATACAGATTATACACCACCACTAGGGGGAGATCACTACATACAGATTATACTCCACCACTATGGGGAGATCACTACATACAGATTATATACCACCACTAGGGGGAGATCACTACATACAGATTATACACCACCACTTGGGGGAGCTCACTACATACAGATTATACACCACCACTAGGGGGAGATCACTACATACAGATTATACACCACCACTAGGGGGAGATCACTACATACAGATTATACACCACCACTAAGGGGAGATCACTACATACAGATTATACAGTCACCACTAGGGGGAGATCACTACATACATATTATACACCACCACTAGGGGGTGATCACTACATACAGATTATACAGCCACCACTAGGAGGAGCTCACTACATACAGATTATACAACCACCACTAGGAGGAGCTCACTACATACAGATTATACACCACCACTAGGGGGAGATCACTACATACAGATTATACCCCACCACTAGGGGGAGATCACTACATACAGATTATACAGTCACCACTAGGGGGAGATCACTACATACAGATTATACACCACCACTAGGGGGTGATCACTACATACAGATTATACAGCCACCACTAGGAGGAGCTCACTACATACAGATTATACACCACCACTAGGGGGAGATCACTACATACAGATTATACAGTCACCACTAGGGGGAGCTCACTACATACAGATTATACAGCCACCACTAGGGGGGAAATCACTACATACAGATTATACACCACCACTAAGGGGAGATCACTACATACAGATTATACAGTCACCACTAGGGGGAGATCACTACATACAGATTATACAGTCACCACTAGGGGGAGATCACTACATACAGATTATACAGCCACCACTAGGGGGAGATCACTACATACAGATTATACATCACCACTAGGGGGAGCTCACTACATACAGATTATACAGCCACCACTAGGGGGAGATCACTACATACAGATTATGCAGCCACCACTAGGGGGAGATCACTACATACAGATTATACAGCCACCACTAGGGGGAGCTCACTACATACAGATTATACAACCACCACTAGGGGGAGCTCCCTACATACAGATTATACACCACCACTAGGGGGAGCTCACTACATACACATTATACACCACCACTAGGGGGAGCTCACTACATACAGATTATACACCACCACTAGTGGGAGATCACTACATACAGATTATACAGCCACCACCAGGGGGAGCTTCCTACATACAGATTATACAACCACAACTAGGGGGAGCTCCCTACATACAGATTATACACCACCACTAGGGGGAGCTCACTACATACACATTATACACCACCACTAGGGGGAGCTCACTACATACACATTATACACCACCACTAGGGGGAGCTCACTACATACACATTATACACCACCACTAGGGGGAGCTCACTACATATAGATTATACAGCCACCACCAGGGGGATCTTACTACATACAGATTATACACCACCACCAGGGGGATCTTACTACATACAGATTATACACCACCACTAGTGGGAGATCACTATATACAGATTATACACCACCACTAGGGGGAGATCACTACATACAGATTATACATCACCACTAGGAGGAGATCACTACATACAGATTATACACCACCACTTGGGGGAGCTCACTACATACAGATTATACACCACCACTAGGGGGAGATCACTACATACAGATTATACACCACCACTAGGGGGAGATCACTACATACAGATTATACACCACCACTAAGGGGAGATCACTACATACAGATTATACAGTCACCACTAGGGGGAGATCACTACATACATATTATACACCACCACTAGGGGGTGATCACTACATACAGATTATACAGCCACCACTAGGAGGAGCTCACTACATACAGATTATACAACCACCACTAGGAGGAGCTCACTACATACAGATTATACACCACCACTAGGGGGAGATCACTACATACAGATTATACCCCACCACTAGGGAGAGATCACTACATACAGATTATACAGTCACCACTAGGGGGAGATCACTACATACAGATTATACACCACCACTAGGGGGTGATCACTACATACAGATTATACAGCCACCACTAGGAGGAGCTCACTACATACAGATTATACACCACCACTAGGGGGAGATCACTACATACAGATTATACAGTCACCACTAGGGGGAGCTCACTACATACAGATTATACAGCCACCACTAGGGGGGAAATCACTACATACAGATTATACACCACCACTAAGGGGAGATCACTACATACAGATTATACAGTCACCACTAGGGGGAGATCACTACATACAGATTATACAGTCACCACTAGGGGGAGATCACTACATACAGATTATACACCACCACTAGGGGGAGATCACTACATACAGATTATACAGTCACCACTAGGGGGAGCTCACTACATACAAATTATACAGCCACCACTAGGGGGGAAATCACTACATACAGATTATACACCACCACTAAGGGGAGATCACTACATACAGATTATACAGTCACCACTAGGGGGAGATCACTACATACATATTATACACCACCACTAGGGGGTGATCACTACATACAGATTATACAGCCACCACTAGGAGGAGCTCACTACATACAGATTATACAACCACCACTAGGAGGAGCTCACTACATACAGATTATACACCACCACTAGGGGGAGATCACTACATACAGATTATACCCCACCACTAGGAGGAGATCACTACATACAGATTATACACCACCACTTGGGGGAGCTCACTACATACAGATTATACACCACCACTAGGGGGAGATCACTACATACAGATTATACACCACCACTAGGGGGAGATCACTACATACAGATTATACAACCACCACTAGGGGGAGCTCACTACATACAGATTATACACCACCACTAGGGGGAGATCACTACATACAGATTATACACCACCACTAGGGGGAGATCACTACATACAGATTATACAACCACCACTAGGGGGAGCTCGCTACATACAGATTATACACCACCACTAGGGGGAGCTCACTACATACAGATTATACACCACCACTAGGGGGAGATCACTACATACAGATTATACACCACCACTAGGGGGAGATCACTACATACAGATTATACACCACCACTAGGGGGAGATCACTACATACAGATTATACAGTCACCACTAGGGGGAGCTCACTACATACAGATTATACAGCCACCACTAGGGGGGAAATCACTACATACAGATTATACACCACCACTAAGGGGAGATCACTACATACAGATTATACAGTCACCACTAGGGGGAGATCACTACATACAGATTATACAGTCACCACTAGGGGGAGATCACTACATACAGATTATACACCACCACTAGGGGGAGATCACTACATACAGATTATACAGTCACCACTAGGGGGAGCTCACTACATACAGATTATACAGCCACCACTAGGGGGGAAATCACTACATACAGATTATACACCACCACTAAGGGGAGATCACTACATACAGATTATACAGTCACCACTAGGGGGAGATCACTACATACATATTATACACCACCACTAGGGGGTGATCACTACATACAGATTATACAGCCACCACTAGGAGGAGCTCACTACATACAGATTATACAACCACCACTAGGAGGAGCTCACTACATACAGATTATACACCACCACTAGGGGGAGATCACTACATACAGATTATACCCCACCACTAGGGGGAGATCACTACATACAGATTATACAGTCACCACTAGGGGGAGATCACTACATACAGATTATACACCACCACTAGGGGGTGATCACTACATACAGATTATACAGCCACCACTAGGAGGAGCTCACTACATACAGATTATACAACCACCACTAGGAGGAGCTCACTACATACAGATTATACACCACCACTAGGGGGAGATCACTACATACAGATTATACCCCACCACTAGGGGGAGATCACTACATACAGATTATACAGTCACCACTAGGGGGAGCTCACTACATACAGATTATACAGCCACCACTAGGAGGAGATCACTACATACAGATTATACACCACCACTAGGGGGAGATCACTACATACAGATTACACAGTCACCACTAGGGGGAGATCACTACATACAGATTATACACCACCACTAGGGGGTGATCACTACATACAGATTATACAGTCACCACTAGGAGGAGCTCACTACATACAGATTATACACCACCACTAGGGGGAGATCACTACATACAGATTATACACCACCACTAGGAGGAGCTCACTACATACAGATTATACAGTCACCACTAGGGGGAGATCACTACATACAGATTATACACCACCACTAGGAGGAGCTCACTACATACAGATTATACAGTCACCACTAGGGGGAGATCACTACATACAGATTATACACCACCACTAGGAGGAGCTCACTACATACAGATTATACACCACCACTAGGGGGAGATCACTGCATACAGATTATACAACCACCACTAGGGGGAGATCACTACATACAGATTATACAACCACCACTCGGGGGACTCTTGTGGCGCCATCTGTGGGAATGATAATCTGAGATGGTTCTGGTTCTAGCACTTTTTGCCTACATTCAGAGGAGCGTGTGAATACGGCCATATATGCAGGTACCATACATCCCCATTCTTTTAAATGGACATTGAATGGTCGTATTGTGCACCATAACGTTTTTGATCACTATAATATAGAGCGTGTCCAATTTTCTCATGTATTTGCGTCCGTACACCACATAGCAGTCTATGGGAACGTATAAAATATGGGCTGTGCACCACATGCTGCCGGATATATGCGCAGTGTCCAGAACCAGTGGGTGGTGCATTCTGTCAGCCATCATGTGCCGGCCCGCCATATTTTATACACTATGGGTACGGTGCCTTATGCGCACATACGGATGAAAAATATCACGTTTATATGGATTCAATACAGGATTGGAGAAGTCCTACATTTGTGTATATGTAGCCTTACTGTGATGTCGTTGATGTCGTTCTTGCGGCCTCTGCAGGAACTATACGGTTAGAGCTTTTTTTTGATTACCAATAGAATGCGGGTTTTGGGGTCACTATCTGAGCGGGAACCTGCAATACAACCTCAGCCGTACTGGACGCTATGTGTGGATCATGGCGCCTCCTGCTGCTACTTCACAGCATTGCGGGAGGATAGGAAGGATTATTCCCCCGGATCACCAGCAGAGGGCAACGCTGTCTTTCCAGGAGAAATGAAGTGTGGGATGTCAGGGGGAGCTCATACTGCCTTGGCTGATAATAGAGAACAATAGCTGAAAGATAGAGAAGAGATGTAGGACAGGAGAAGTGGTACTGTGCACTGCCCACATATACAGGAGGAGTAGTACTGTGCACTGCCCATATATACAGGAGAAGTAGTACTGTGCACTGCCCATATATACAGAAGTAGTACTGTGCACTGTCAATATATACAAGAGAAGTAGTACTGTGCACTGTCCATATATACAGGAGAAGTAGTACTGTGCACTGTCCATATATACAGGAGAAGTAGTACTGTGCACTGTCCATATATACAGGAGAAGTGGTACTGTGCACTGTCCATATATACAGTGGAAGTGGTACTGTGCACTGTCCATATATACAGGGGAAGTAGTATTGTGCACTGTCCATATATATACAGGAGAAGTAGTACTGTGCACTGTCCATATATACAGGAGAAGTAGTACTGTGCACTGCCCATATATACAGGAGAAGTAGTACTGTGCACTGTCCATATATACAGGGGAAGTAGTATTGTGCACTGTCCATATATATACAGGAGAAGTAGTACTGTGCACTGTCCATATATACAGGAGAAGTAGTACTGTGCACTGCCCATATATACAGGAGAAGTAGTACTGTGCACTGCCCATATATACAGGAGAAGTAGTACTGTGCACTGTCCATATATACAGGAGAAGTAGTACTGTGCACTGTCCATATATATACAGGAAAAGTAGTACTGTGCACTGTCCATATATATACAGGAGAAGTAGTACTGTGCACTGTCCATATATAAAGGAGAAGTAGTACTGTGCACTGTCCATATATATACAGGAAAAGTAGTACTGTGCACTGTCCATATATACAGAAGTAGTATTGTGCACTGTCCATATATACAGGAGAAGTGGTACTGTGCACTGCCCATATATATACAGGAGAAGTAGTACTGTGCACTGCCCATATATATACAGGAGAAGTAGTACTGTGCACTGCCCATATATATACAGGAGAAGTAGTACTGTGCACTGCCCATATATATACAGGAGAAGTAGTACTGTGCACTGCCCATATATACAGGAGATGTTGTACTGTGCACTGCCCATATATACAGGAGAAGTAGTACTGTGCACTGCCCATATATATACAGGAGAAGTAGTACTGTGCACTGCCCATATATACACAGGAGAAGTAGTACTGTGCACTGTCCATATATACAGGAGAAGTGGTACTGTGCACTGCCCATATATACAGGAGAAGTAGTACTGTGCACTGTCCATATATACAGGAGAAGTAGTACTGTGCACTGTCCATATATACAGGAGAAGTAGTACTGTGCACTGTCCATATATACAGGAGAAGTAGTACTGTGCACTGCCCATATATACAGGAGATTTTGTAATGTGCACTGTCCATATATACAGGAGAAGTAGTACTGTGTACTGTCCATATATACAGGAGAAGTAGTACTGTGCACTGCCCATATATAAAGGAGCAGTAGTACTGTGTACTGTCCATATATACAGGAGCAGTAGTACTGTGCACTGCCCATATATACAGGAGAAGTAGTACTGTGCACTGCCCATATATACAGGAGAAGTAGTACTGTGCATGCCCACATATACAGGAGAAGTAATACTGTGCACTGCCCATATATACTGGAGAAGTAGTACTGTGCACTGTCCATATATACAGGAGAAGTACTGTGCACTGTCCATATATACAGGAGAAGTTGTACTGTGCACTGTCCATATACACAGGAGAAGTAGTACTGTGCACTGTCCATATATACAGGAGAAGTAGTACTGTGCACTGCCCATATATACTGGAGAAGTAGTACTGTGCATTGTCCATATACACATGAGAAGTAGTACTGTGCACTGTCCATATATACAGGAAAAGTAGTACTGTGCACTGCCCATATATACAGGAGCAGTAGTACTGTGCACTGCCCATATATACAGAAGTAGTACTGTGCACTGCCCATATATACAGGAGAAGTAGTACTGTACACTGCCCATATATACAGGAGAAGTAGTACTGTGCACTGTCCATATATACAGGAGAAGTAGTACTGTGCACTGTCCATATATACAGGAGAAGTAGTACTGTGCACTGTCCATATATACAGGAGAAGTAGTACTGTGTACTGTCCATATATGCAGGAGCAGTAGTACTGTGCACTGCCCATATATAAAGGAGCAGTAGTACTGTGTACTGTCCATATATACAGGAGCAGTAGTACTGTGCACTGCCCATATATACAGGAGAAGTAGTACTGTGCATGCCCACATATACAGGAGAAGTAATACTGTGCACTGCCCATATATACTGGAGAAGTAGTACTGTGCACTGTCCATATATACAGGAGAAGTACTGTGCACTGTCCATATATACAGGAGAAGTTGTACTGTGCACTGTCCATATACACAGGAGAAGTAGTACTGTGCACTGTCCATATATACAGGAGAAGTAGTACTGTGCACTGTCCGTATATACAGGAGAAGTAGTACTGTGCACTGCCCATATATACAGGAGAAGTAGTACTGTGCACTGTCCATATATACAGGAGAAGTAGTACTGTGCACTGTCCATATATACAGGAGCAGTAGTACTGTGCACTGTCCATATACAGGAGAAGTAGTACTGTGCACTGTCCATATATACAGGAGAAGTAGTACTGTGCACTGTCCATATATACAGGAGCAGTAGTACTGTGCACTGTCCATATATACAGGAGAAGTGGTACTGTGCACTGTCCATATATACAGGAGAAGTAGTACTGTGCACTGTCCATATACAGGAGAAGTAGTACTGTGCGCTGTCCATATATACAGGAGTAGTAGTACTGTGCACTGTCCTTATATACGGGAGGGGTAGTACTGTGCACTGTCCACATATACAGGAGAAGTAGTACTGTGCACTGTCCACATATACAGGAGAAGTAGTACTGTGCACTGTCCATATATACAGGAGAAGTAGTACTGTGCACTGTCCATATATACAGGAGAAGTAGTACTGTGCACTGTCCACATATACAGGAGAAGTAGTACTGTGCACTGCCCATATATACAGGAGAAGTGGTACTGTGCACTGCCCATATATACAGGAGAAGTGGTACTGTGCACTGTCCATATATACAGGAGAAGTGGTACTGTGCACTGCGCATATATACAGGAGAAGTAGTACTGTGCACTGTCCATATATACAGGAGAAGTAGTACTGTGCACTGTCCATATATACAAGAGAAGTAGTACTGTGCACTGTCCACATATACAGGAGAAGTAGTACTGTGCACTGCCCATATATACAGGAGAATTAGTACTGTGCACTGCCCATCTATACAGAAGTAGTACTGTGCACTGTCCATGTGTATAGGAGAAGTTGTACTGTGCCCAATATATACAGGAGAAGTTGTACTGTGCCCTATCCATATATACAGGAGAAGTAGTACTGTGCACTGTCCATATATATATATACAGGAGAAGTAGTACTGTGCCCTGTCCATATATACTGGAGAAGTTGTACTGTGCACTGCCCATATATACAGGAGAAGTACTGTGCACTACCCATCTATACAGAAGTAGTACTGTGCACTGTCCATGTGTATAGGAGAAGTTGTACTGTGCACAATATATACAGGAGAAGTAGTACTGTGCACTGTCCATATATACAGGAGGAGTAGTACTGTGCACTGCCCATATACACAGGAGAAGTTGTACTGTGCACTGCCCATATACACAGGAGAAGTTGTACTGTGCACTGCCCATATATACAGGAGAAGTTGTACTGTGCACTGCCCATATATACAGGAGAAGTTGTACTGTGCGTCTTATGATAAACAGATGATATTATTTGGGATCGCCACTCGGACTTTTAACGTGTCTCATATTCTCTGTGACTTTTATCCACTTTATAATATACGGAACAAGGAGTAAGAGAACCTAATCTTAATGAGCGGCGGGTAGAACAATAGGGGTTGCGTCTCCCGTTCGTGGTGCGATGTGCGCGGCTTTAATTAAGTGCTGTGCCGCTGGGAGCCGCCGATTTCCATAACAAACTGTGGAGTGTTAATGCGTCGCACCTCATTCATTACCGGTAATTAGATATAGATTCCCCCACAACATCCTCCTTTTTGATAAATTGCCCCCCAGGCGCCGGCTGTCACATGATTAGCATGTTTCCAATGTATCCGATAAATCACTGGCTGGCGGCCCCCGGATTGGGGGGGTTTTACATCAAATATTAAGAGTCCATTTCTGTGATTTACACTTATTCCATCTTCTCGCCTGTGTATGACGAGGCGATTATTTCCTCTTCTTCCTGGTGTTGATCCCTGTGATTTCACTGCCGGTGGGTGGGACATGGATCGCCCACATTTCTAGTGTTGACCTCAGACTTTGTGCTGCCTCTGTTCTGGTATATATGTGACCTTTCTCTAGGGCCATTGTCTCTTTATCATCGCTCCCGATACTTCTCTGAAATATCCAAGACGCTGCTTCATCCATATCCAGCCCCTGTTACTCTGGTAAGGACAGAAGTGTCACCCCTCCCCATGTGCCACCAGTTAGGGTACAGGACAGGGTCACGCTGACACTATGGGGGGATAGGGACACGCTAACACTTGGGGGGGGGGGCAGGACAGGGACATGCTGACACTTGGGGGACAGGACAGGGACACGCTTACACTTGGGGGGACAGGACAGGGACATGCTGACACTTGGGGGGACAGGACAGGGACACGCTGACACTTGGGGGTACATGACAGGGACATGCTGACACTTGGGGGACAGGACAGGGACACGCTGACACTTGGGGGGGCAGGACAGAGACACGCTGACACTTGGGGGGACAGGACAGGGACACACTGACACTTGGGGGGCAGGACAGGGACACGCTGACACTTGGGGTGCAGGACAGGAAGATGCTGACACTTGGGGGACAGGACAGCGACACGCTGACACTTGGGGGACAGGACAGGGACACGCTGACACTTGGGGGGAGGACAGGGACACGCTGACACTTGGAGGACAGGACAGGGACACACTAAGACTTGGGAGGACAGAACAGGGACAAGCTGAAACTTGGGGGGACAGGACAGGGACACGCTGACACTTGGGGGACAGGACAGGGACACGCTGACACTTGGGGGGACAGGACAGGGACACGCTGACACTTGGGCGACAGGACAGGGACACGCTGACACTTGGGGCACAGGACAGGGACACGCTAACACTTGGGGGACAGGACAGGGACACGCTGACACTTGGGGGACAGGACAGGGACACACTAAGACTTGGGAGGACAGAACAGGGACAAGCTGACACTTGGGGGGACAGGACAGGGACACCCTGACATTTGGGGGGGGAAAGGACAGCGACATGCTGACACTTGGGGGACAGGGACACGCTGACACTTGGGGGACAGGACAGGGACACGCTGACACTTGGGGGACAGGACAGGGACACGCTGACACTTGGGGGACAGGACAGGGACAGGCTGACATTTGGGGGGAAAGCTGCTGCGTGCTGGCTCCCTGTATACTGGGGGAGGGGGCTGCAGTGTGCTGGTTACCTATATACTGGTGGTTGGGGCGGGCTTCAGTGTGCTGGCTATCTATATACTGGCTGGAGGGAGGGGTTGCAGTGTGTAGGCTATCTATAAACTGGCTATAAGGGGGGGCTGCAGCGTGCTGGGTACCTATATACTGGGGGGGGGGGGACTGCAGTGTGCTAGATACCTTTATACTGGGACAGGGACACACGGACACTTGGGGGACAGGAAAGGAACACGCTGACACTTGTTGGGGGAGGAAGTGTTTGTTTCCCAGTTGAGCTATTTGGGGGCGCAGCAGTATTGATCTGTCTCAGTAATGTTTGTAAACTAGTGATAATGGCGCCACGCTGCCCCTCCCCCACGCTCCGCTTCTTGACCTCCTAATGTCATTTCTATAGATCTGCAGGTATCAGCCGGACGAAACGCAGCGTAACCCGACCCCGACCCATGATTATAGATTTGTTGGGGCTGCAGATTGTCACCCCTCCCCCGGCAGCACAGATGACAGGGGGCGCAAGCTGCATTTACAGTCTGCGATCAGCCCCCCACCACCCAGGGGATTCAGGGGTTAAACAGCTTGTTGGCCTCCAGACCCCCCAGGATCAGGAGTAGAAGAGACACTACAGAAGCTCCGGAAACCATCTGCATGTTCTGGTGTACGGCGTCTGATATTATACAGGTGGATGATCCTGCGCCCTGAACCCTGGGGGCTCCACCACATAAGCAGATGCCCCCCGGGGAGGGGGTGCTGTTAGATTTTTCCCTGGGGGCTCCTTGCATCACCTAGGGGGATCGCTCTTGTTTCTTAGTGTTTTTTGCTGCAGATTCAGGGACCATAAACACGATGCATTGCGTTGCGTTTTTTGATGCGTTTTTGACATATTCAATATGCTTCAGCCGTGATCACATGTCGAAATAACATTGCGTTTAAGCAGTTGCAATGGAAATGCAAAGTTACTTCAACATGTGATCAAGGTTGAAGCCTTTGGAATGCATCAGAAACCCTTTGGGGTGATGTCACACATGGCGTTTTTAGGCTGTTTTTGGGCTGTTTTTAGTTAGTACGTTTTCTGATCGTAAAAAATGCATGAGTTAAAAAAAGCATCCGTTTTTAATTTTACAAATTCGGAAAACCGGACAAAACCGCATGCGTTTCCAAAAAACGCATGCATTTTCAAAAAACGGATGCGTTTTTTAACACATGCTTTTTTTACAATCTGAAAACGCACTAACTAAAAACGGCCCAGAAACGGCCAAGTGTGATACTATCTGCACCCGATGCGAATCATGTGCGGACAATCTGCAGGGTGATGAAGCAGCAGTGGAGGGAACGGTTCCATCCAAAACCACCATGCGCCAGGATTTCGCAGTGTGTCTTCGGTGTGAAATGCAGAGTGTAAGCTCCGCCCCTTTGTCACAACTAATCTGCGGAATTAAATAATAAATCATATAAACATAAATACTTCCAGAACGGCTGCGGGATCATCGCTGCGTGCGGATAGTCTGCAGGTCCAGACCTGTTATACACACAGGGCGGATCACACCTTCCCCTCCACCCCCCGCGTTCACCTCCTATGACAGATCTGGAATTTTCTTTTTGATTTTTATCATTTTTACAAGAATAAACCATCAATGGAGACACTGAGAGCCACAGACCCCTGCATGCAGTACATGTCATCACCAGCAGGTGGCAGTATCAGCTCACGCCTCCGGAGACCTCCTGCAGCTGCTTCTATAGATGTAAAAGCCGGACACATGAGCTGACAATCTACCCGACCCAAAAGTTCATTGGATAATTCGACTGTAAAATCCAGCTGGAAACAAATACAGTGGCACCAGGTATACACAGCGGACTTCTGGGAGGAGAGAAGTGGTGATATGCTGCCGGGGCATAACAGGGAGGTGTCTATCTCACCCCAAGTGCTTTATTCCCATTATTACGTCTCATCATGATCCAGATGAGGCTTTTGAGAAAGTCAGGAGGGACACAGAACTTCACATTAGCTCCAGAGGCATCAGAAGGACCCTATAGGATGCTTCTGAGTGATGGAGGAGAGGTACCAGATGATGGTAAGTTTCCATCTAACCCCAAGTGCTTTATTCTCATCAGTACTTCTCTATAATATCCTATATGGTCCTGTCGATGTTTCTGAGTGATGCTGAAGATACTGGGGATAACAGGAAGCTTCTATCTCACCCCAAGTGCTTTACAGTACAGTAGAGTATAGGTCAGAACTTCTCTATAATGTCTTATATGGTCCTGCCGATGTTTCTGAGTGATAGGGAGAGAGACAGATACAGGCAGTGGCTACTGGGGATAACAGAAAGTTTCTATCAGTACAAGTCAGTTTGTTTATATAATGTCTATATATATATATATATATATATATATATGTTCCTGCAGATGCCTCCTAGTGATAGAGGAGCAATAGAGGCACCCAAGTGCTTTATTCCAATTTGAACAAGTTGTACTTCTCTACAATGTCATTTATGACCCAGCTATGTCTTCTCAATCAGAAAAGAGAGACAAAGGTATAAAAGAGATCTACCTCACGGTGCGAATTCGCACCAGAACGCTCCCTTCATGTGCACAGTGCACCTGCGACACAATACTGGCAGAAACGCGTCATAAATACACGTGCAAGCAGTTTTTACATATATTTATGTGCAGTCCATGCCGCACACACTGCTTAGTAAATGTGGGCCAACAAGTTTCTACCTAACCCCAGGTGCTTTATTCCCATCAGTGCAGGTCTCTGCATTGTCCTATATGATCCTGGCAATACATTGAGCGATAGAGAAGAGACACGGTGATCCCATTTTCCCCTCTGCAGCAGCCTCCTATATGACTTTTCTATCCACTGATCCGTAACTGCAGCCCATGGGCGACTACTCTGCTCCTGTGAGTATTAGGATGTTCCTCAGGGGCGGGGCCTTCTTTATGTGATACATTGCATAGTAATGAGGACACGGTAAGATTTATACTTCTTTAATGTCAAATGTCGTTTACAAATGGTGATGACAAGAAGCTGCGGAATATAATATACACGGACACACGTCATGAACACGACTGCAGGGGCCTCCGCCGCCTCTTTGGGAATTTTTTTTTTTTTCTTAAAATTTTCATTTTCAGCTTCTCCAAAGTAATGAAGCTTCTACTTTTTTTTTCTTTGTTTTTCAACAAAACAACAAATTTTCACAAACTCCCCGACCATAAAAAAAGGTAGAAAATAAATAATTAAATATTCCACCGGATCCTCGGCGCCCACAAGAGTCAGTGCTGGAAAAGTGCGGAAAGATGGCAGATTAACCCTTTATGGATGGACCATAGTGGCTGCACAGGAAGGTCAGTTGGGGACCGGACCTCCTTGGGTTCTGGATCACCTTATTCCTGGAAGAACTAGAAGCTCCTTCGATGGCGGCAGCTGCTCCCTACAGTACACGACCTGCACTTCATCTCCCTGAAGACTCATCCCAGAGACCTGGAGAAACCTGCCCTCTAGTTAACATCTTACAATCCTGCATCATGTATTATACTCCAGAGCTGAACTCTCCCACCATAGTCGCCCCCTCCTGCGTGTGTGTGACAGCTGCAGGGGATCCGGGTCAGCGGCTCGTGTCACTTCCAGGCTGGGGGGTCACAGTGTTAACGTCCTAATTCATTTCCTGCATCTCTGATACATTTCTAATAAATTAATTTCATACTGTTAACCGTTCCCTTGCCGGCACGCTGACAGCTGAGAACAAGCGCTTTGCATTGCAGATGAGGCTCCTCCTGGTGCAAGGACACGGATGACTGCACCCACAGCTGGGCGCCGCACCCCGAGGGAAGGGACATGCACAGGATCACCACAGTATATGTGGGTGCCACGTATGGCTGCTGCACTACAGACATCAGATCTGCTCCGAGGTCACACACCCCAATATCATATACAGGTAACCTGCTGACTGGATCCCGAGAACAGGGGCCATGCACTGTACCTTCACCCCCACGGGAGAGGCTGGGTGCCACTTCCATCTACCACTCTATAGAGAGGGATTCCCACTGGTATTACCCCTAATCCTGAAGATGACACATAAACCTAGGACAACCCCTTTAAGGGCAGGTTCAGATTACAGGTCATAAGTTAGTCTTGGATATAGAAGCACATAGCTGTGGGAACATGGCAGCCTAGGGGCTCATTCACACAGTGAATCCTGGACCGTATGGCCGATGGGAGTTTTATATGAGGTACTCCGGGTCTGTGTGAATGAGCCTTTATCCTAATATAATACAAGTGGCCATTCCCCTATCATGTGGTGTGAAGTAGGACCCCCAGAGTCATCAGCAGGAACCAATCAGAGGGCCAAATATATAGAGTTGATAGAGATGACTCAGCCTCTGCCTCTTACTAGACCCCAGGTCAGTGTATATAGGATATATTGGGATAATGTGTCAGGAAATGAGGGAAATAAAAGTTGTGGGATGTGAGTGCAGCGCCCCGGGGTACGATACGCACCGCCTGTGTGCACACAACTGCCGCTGGAACGGGAAGCAGCAGGAAGATATTAAGAGTATTCCTGGCAGGAGACTCCAGCACATGGAGCCGCACAGAGTTGGTCATTATAGGAGAGCAGACACCGAGGGGTTAACAAGATGGAGTCCTCAGTCCTGCACACAGCTGGTCATTACAGGAGAGCAGACACCGAGGGGTTAACAAGATGGCATCCTCAGTCCTGCACACAGCCGGTCATTACAGGAGAGCAGCCTTCGAGGAGTTAACAGAACGGTAGGTCCACAGTTCTGCAGGTTGGTGCCATATCCTGGGGAAGATTTAAAAACTAACATTTTTTTTAAAAGATTATAAAATAAAACCAGCAAAATAAATTAGACCCATTTCTGGCAGAAAATAATGGACACAAATAGCCCCGCCCCCTCCCATATCCGGTAACATGGAGTCTATACGCGACGCTGTAAACATACACTTTATATTACATGTGCTTCGCATTTCCTGCGGTTTTCCTCTTTTCCCTGCTTTTTACAAAAAATAAAGAAAAAAAATCACAAAACGTCACATGACGGTAAGGTGGAGCCAGGATGGGGGTCATCATCTGTACAGGTCTGCGCAGGGGGGAGGGGCCACATTAAACAAAAATGTGAATCCGATGAGGGTTGTGGGGGAAGTAGAGTCCTTGGCTCCGGGAAACATTAAAAATCAGCAGCAGGTACAGGGAGAAGAGAAAACCGAGAGAGAGTGCTGTGGGCCGGGGGCAGCCAGGGACCCCGAGTGCTGGGGTGGGCGGCCAGGGACCCCCTAGTGCTGACTGGAAGGAACAAAGCGACGACAAGATCCGGAAGCCACAAACCGCCTTAAAGTCTCTGCCTTTCTGTTTACAGTTTTATTTGCTCCTCAGGAATAAAAACGTCCCAAAGCTTCCTATGTCACACCACAGACCCCGGCAGAGCCTCCGACTCCGGAAAACGGGAGACGCAAGGACACCGGGCCGAGGTGTGAGCGAGGTCAGTCCCTCTTTACAAGTAGACGCGCCTCAGGTCTCCGGGCGATGTGATGGTGTTACACTGCGGGCACAGCTTCTTCGCTCCCTGCAAAAGAGACAAAGCGTCATCAGGACGACATCCAACATGGCGGCACCCCAGCCAACAAACCCGTCAGGCTTCCTCTCCAACCCACCCCCATCCTCACCATCGCTCTCGCCCCGGGCCCTCCTCGCCTTCGCTCCTCCCTGCCCACGTCATCATGGCCACCGCACCTGTCCTTCTAGACCCAATTTTATTTGCGGGCGCAATATTTGCTCCTTTCATCCACTCCCTTATAAAAATGCTTTCCCTCCAGCAAACGATCCCTCATCTCCCCCCCCCCCCCCCCAAAACCTATTAAATCCAAAATTGTTTATTGCGAGATGGAAAGTAAGTGGGGGAGAAGAAAAGCCTGTGTTACAGCGGATGTGAGCGCACACTCGTCAGGCGAGACCGTCCTGCTGCTCGCCCTTAACTGACTGCATTAATTACCGTATTTTCTGGGTTTTTATTGAACAAGATTTTCACTTTCATGTATTTGGGGAAAGGGGGGGGAGAGAGCGGGACGTGGCAGCCACACGTGAGAATACAGCTGTGGCCCTTTAACTGATGCAAACAAGTTTAAAAAAGGGGGTGAAGTGCGCGGTATAAGGGGCCGGAGAGCGAGTCAGGGGCCAGACTTAACGAGATTACACACATCGACTTTGATCAAGACACAAAGCAGCGCAGCGTTCCAGGAATTTTATGGCCGTCTTCAGGCTATGTTTTAATGGCTGCATTAGTCGCAGGCTTCATAGGCTGAGGGTCCGAGAGGTGGGGGGGCAGCTGCTGGAACACATGGGAGGATGCTTATTAATTGTTTCCCAACACAAGTGCCAAGTTCCTTACTGTGCGGGGTGGGGGGCTCCATCTACTGCTGCAAGTACCACCAGACCCTCGCAGTATATACTGACACCATCAAGAAGGTGCACTCAACATGGCCGACGACATGTGCAATGTGACCAACTGGGGAGGGGTGGCAGCAGTGAGCGCACAGTTTAAGGGGGAGGAGCTTATCTCCAGAGATCCCACCCCAGTGTCCAGAGACCAAAGCAATGAGCAGCGTCTGGCAGGACAACTCCACACAGGAATTATGGGAGGAGGAAAGCAGCAATTTCTCCTCCTGCCAAAGTTTATATAAGAACAAACACATTCTCCGTCTGAAAACATGCCCATCCCCCGCAGCATAATGGCCCCAGCCTTACCAGGGTGCGCAGCCAGCATTCCTCGCAGTGCACGTGCCAACACTGGATGGACGTCAGGGGCATTGTGTAGGCATCCTGGTGATAGAGGGAAGAAAATCAGAGGTGCGCACACACACACACAATGACACGCAAAACACTGCTGAAAAGATCAAAAACAACATCAATTATTTCAATCTCTGGATCTTCTTCTCCCTTTGAGTATCTGACATCAGACTGACACAGAAGAGATGAACATCCCACGAGAAGGTCTTCCTCCCTGTGCAGACCCCTGGATGTCCCCTCCCCATGGCACCCACCATGCAGACCCCTGCATGTCTCCCTCCCTATGGCACCCACATACAGACCCCTGGATGTCCCCTCCCCATGGCACCCACCATGCAGACCCCTGCATGTCTCCCTCCATATGGCACCCACATACAGACCCCAGGATGTCCCCCTTCCCATGACACCCATCGTGCAGACCCTAGAATGTCCCCCCCCCCCTGTGACACCCAATGTGTAGACCCTAAAATGTCCCCCTCCCTGTGCCACTCGCATACAGACCCCAGCATGTCCTTTTCCTTGTGGCACCCACCATGCAGACCCCTGCATGTCCCCTCCCTGTGGTCTCTGGACACTGGGGTGGGGGTCTCTGGAGAGAAGCTCCTCCCCCTAAAACTGTGTGGTTACTGCTACTGCTTCCCCCCTCCCAAATAGCTCACATTGTATACTACTTCTGCCACGTTGAATGCAACTATTCTTCGTGCCTGCCCATGGCACCTGCTGTGCAGACCCCTGGATGTCTCCTTGCCGTGGCACCCACACATAGTTCCCTGGACGTCTCCTTGCCGTTGCACCCACGGTGCAGACCCCTGCATTTCCCGCTCCCCGTGGCACCCAGACGCAGATTCCCTGCATGTCCCCTTCCCCCTGGCACCCACCATGCAGATGAGGCATTTGTAGCGGTCTCCTCGGGAGAGCTGTTTCTCCAATTCCCGGATCCGCGCCTTTAACGCTTCAAACGTCGTCACTGCCGATTGTTCTGTGATCCTAAAGAGGAGGAAATAATAAGATGCATAAAAATTCTAATTTATACAAATATCAACTATAAAACAGATCTATTAAATCAGCCGTTTAAACAAGATCAGAAGCAAATTCAATCTATGGAGGGAATGAGCCGCAGAGCTTGATGACTGTAGGGAGCGGGGCGCACTGTATGGACACAGCTGCAGATCACGATGACTGTAGGGAGCGCAGCACGCTGTATGGACACAGTCGCAGAGCTGGATGACTGTAGGGAGCGTGGCACGCTGTATGGACCCAGACGAAGAACGGGATGAATGTAGGGAGCGAGGAGCACTGTATGGACACAGCCACAGATCAGGATGACTGTAGGGAGCAGGTCGCGCTGTACGAACAGTGTTGCAGGATCACAGCAGGCAGCGAGGATCAGTAATTGTTCTGCAGGGGAGAAGCCTTATACAAAGGCAATCTTTGGGTAGGGGGGTGCGGATCAGGCCGCAGTTTTGCCGGTAGTTGAAGGCGCCGCTGGCCATGTGACGCTGCAGGGAGCCGGCACAGATCAATGGTGGGGGGTATTGATTTAGTTATTAGCACTTCATACGCTCGCAGACATTGTTAAATATCCATTTATTAAGGAGAGAAGAGAAGCGGACGCCTCAGATCAGGGGCTTCATCTGCCGCTAATCAAAAAGAGAGAGACCCCGACACATCCGCTCAGCCCCCCCCCCCCCCCGCTACCTAATCTTGTGTGATGGCCCCCGCTGGGAGGATTCGCAGGCTCAACTTGCAGGGGGCGCTTAACCCTCACTTTGCCAGGTAGAGAGGTGCAGGCCGTGTGCACAATGGCCAGAGAGAATACTCAGATTCATGAATTAATCACCAACTATTATTCCTCACCTCCCAAAATACACACACCCACAGCCCCGCCCCCTGCCTGTATATCCTGTGTGAGGGGTAGACACAGCCCCGCCCCTTGCCTGTATATCCTGTGTGAGAAGTAGTCACAGCCCCTGCCTGTATATCCTGTGTGAGGGGTAGACACAGCCCCGCCCCCTGCCTGTATATCCTGTGTGAGGGGTAGTCACAGCTCCTCCCCCTGCCTGTATATCCTGTGTGAGAGGTAGTCACAGCCCCTCCCCCTGCCTGTATATCCTGTGTGAGAAGTAGTCACAGCCCCACCCCCTGCCTGTATATCCTGTGTGAGGGGTAGACACAGCCCCGCCCCCTGCCTGTATATCCTGTGTGAGGGGTAGACACAGCCCCGCCCCCTGCCTGTATATCCTGTGTGAGAGGTAGTCACAGCCCCGTCCCCTGCCTGTATATCCTGTGTGAGAGGTAGTCACAGCCCCTCCCCCTGCCTGTATATCCTGTGTGAGGGGTAGTCACAGCCCCACCCCCTGCCTGTATATCCTGTGTGAGAAGTAGTCACAGCCCCGCTCCCCTGCCTGTATATCCTGTGTGAGAGGTAGTCACAGCCCCGCCCCCAGCCTGTATATCCTGTGTGAGGGGTAGTCACAGCCCACCCTCTGCCTGTATATCCTGTGTGAGGTAGTCACAGCCCCACCCCTTGTCTGTATATCCTGTGAGGTTGTCACAGCCCCACCCCCTGCCTATATATCCTGTGTGAGGGGAAGTCACAGCCCCGCCCCTTGCCTGTATATCCTGTGTGAGAGGTAGTCAATCTTTTTATTTATAATACACAAATACAAAATATTCACACCTGATACACAAGACAATTATAAGACCCTACAACAATCCACAAGGCCGGCCTGCTGGGCAATATTACACAGATAAGTCTCATCAAGTCTCATATCTCAGCCGTCGCCATCACCAGAGCCGCCGCCGTCACCAGAGCCGTCACCAGAGCCGTCGCCATCACCAGAGCCGTCACCATCACCAGAGCCGTCACCATCACCAGAGCCGTCACCATCACCAGAGCCGTCACCATCACCAGTGCCGTCGCCATCACTAGACACAATTAAAGTCCCCACACAACATAAACACGGATCTTCAGACTCATGCAGGTCACTTAGATTTCCTGGTCTTCTTCCTTCTACCACTACTGTGTCCTTTTGTTCCCCACCTCTTGGTGGACATGGACAAGGCAATGTTCTCCTCAGCCGGCTCCTCCACACTGCGCTCCTCCACGTCAGGATCACACGTATCTCCCACTTCTTCTCCTAAGACGTGGAATTTCCCAGGAGAGATCTCCACATCCGGTGACGCTCTTGCAGATAGATGTTTCCCAGACTCCAGTCCGGATGCCACATGTTTACGTTTTACCACCTTGAACCCATCATCATCCATAGGCTGCATCGCTTCTGTGGTGGTACCGGCACTAGGACAACTGCTGGAGGCATCCTCAGGTACCCCAGAGGTCACTCCAGTAACTGATGACACCTCAGGCTGGACATCCACCATCTCTACTTGCTGCTCTACTGGATCTGTAACTGGATCACCCAAGCCCTGACATCCAGGGTCACCAGAACTCTGGACTCCAGCACCAGAGCCCACAGTGAGGTCCCCTGAGCTATGATGCTCTTGGTTGAGGTCCTCTTCTGCAGGTATATCTCCTCCTCCTCCTCCCTTTACAGTCTCCTCACCTGGCGGCTCACAGGTCTTATTATGCTGAGCGTCTGGACAATCCAGAAAAGTATGTCCATAAAGCAAGCAGAGATTGCATCTTACGTGTCCTGTACAGGCGTCTCTCCGATGTCCCAGCTCTCCACACAGGGAACATTTGGCATGAGGGCAGGAATACGCCATGTGCCGGCCGCCACATCTGTGGCACAGTCTTGGCTGCCCAGGATAGTAACATATCCCCCTGTCAGAGCCCAAGAAGAAGACGTGTGGCAGATGTCTGGTGACTCCCCGGTCCTGGATCAGCTGCACTCTGACCTTATATCCGCCATTCCAGATCCCCTCTTCATCATAGATTTTGTTTGGCTCATCCAGAACCAGACATTGTCTCCGCAGCCAGTGCAGCACGTCACCCAGAGCCACCACCTCAGACTGGAGAAGGATGGTCACCACCACGGTCAGAGGCTTGGACAGCTGGATGACCTGGAGATACTTCCAGATACTGTTGTCTCTCGTGGCGTTATAGATCTCCCAGAATTGGTCGAGGCTTCGTGGCAGCTTGAAGCTGATGTCATAGATCCTCGTGGTTGGCACATGGATCAGCGCATAGACCTCTAATGCTTCGAACTTCATAAATCCTTTCAGAAGATCTTTCCCAATAAACTGTCGTGTTGGGATCCCCTCCTCAGGACCGATGTATTTAATCCGCACGGCATTCCTCCTCTGGGGGGCGGGGTTCGTCACACTTGAGAATAGTCTCTGCGGTCTTCCACTATTAGAGTCTATGGTGCTCTGGGCACTTGATCTCCGTGACCACGACAATTGCGCACCAGAAACCGCTCCCCCAGCTGGATTCTCTGTGCCGGGATTGGTGTCCCCTGCTGGAGCCTGTGTGCCGGAACTAGTGCCCCCTGCTGGAGCCTGTGTGCTGGAACTAGTGCCCCCTGCTGGAGCCTGTGTGCTGGAACTAGTGCCCCCTGCTGGAGCCTGTGTGCTGGAACTAATGCTTCCCGCTGGTAGCTTTTGCACGCTGGAGCCCTCTGCTGGCGGGTTTTGGATGCTGGAGCCCTCTGCTGGTGACTTTTGCACGCTGGAGCCCTCCGCTGGCAGCTTTTGCACGCTGGAGCCCTCCGCTGGCGGCCTTTGTGCGCTGGAGCCGGTATCCTCTACCGGTGATTGTACACTGGCATTAGCGATCTCTATTAGGTCTGTGACCTCCATGTTATTCTCCTGGTCTACAGACAACTGCGAGTCCACTTGAGGCCTATTACACGTAGTCTCAGGCTCTATTACTGGGGTCACTGGTAATACTGGGGTCACTGCAGGGTTATCTCCACCTGCAGTCTCTGCTCTCTCCACAGTCACTGCTGTCAGGTGTGAACAGGCGTGTACCGCAGGAGTCATTAACACTTTACCCTCTGAAGCAGACACAGTCACTCCTTCACTCTGGGCCTGAACAGAACACACTGGATCTTCAGGTGCCATTGATTTTGTTTTCACCTTTAACCCTTTGATAGTCTCTGAGCCCCTCACTGGGCTGCCCTGTGATACAATATCATACACAGTGTTACAGTCATTACAGCGGCTGATCACATCTTTCCTCTTTAACCCCTGAAGCCGGGTTTCCCTCCTTGTGTTAAGGGGCCAGTTCTGTACTTTATGGGGGGCTCCCATCTCCTTCATATGTCTCTCTCTCATGACACTCAGATCTCGGATACAGTTATCCAGACGCTCGCACTTCATTAATTTCATTTTACAATCTGCTTCAGTTTTTATTTCAGCGCGTAATCTGGAAATCTCCATCTCCTTCTTATAAATCACTTTATCACAGACTGGAGTACTCACAGCTGCAGCCGCCGTCACATTGTCTTCTCCAGAATCTTCACCAGCAGCAGGGTGTAGGCCCAAATCCAAACCAGGGACTCTCCTAGATGACCCAGCCCAGCTTTCCTCCCCGCCTCCTGGGTCTGAGGCCATGATTCCTCCCCACAGGGAGCTCAGCAACACATAACCTCCACCACTGCCTGTATATCCTGTGTGAGAGGTAGTCACAGCCCCACCACCTGCCTGTATATCCTGTGTGAGAGGTAGTCACAGCCCCACCCCCTGTCTGTATATCCTGTGTGAGAGGTAGTCACAGCCCCTCCCCCTGCCTGTATATCCTGTGTGAGAGGTAGTCACAGCCCCGCCCCCTGCCTGTATATCCTGTGTGATAGGTAGTCACAGCCCCTCACCCTGCCTGTATATCCTGTGTGAGAGGTAGTCACAGCCCCGCCCCCTGCCTGTATATCCTGTGTGATAGGTAGTCACAGCCCCTCACCCTGCCTGTATATTCTGTGTGAGAGGTAGTCACAGCCCCACCCCTTGCCTGTATATCCTGCGTTAGGGGTAGTCACAGCTCCGTCCTCTACCTATATATCCTTTGTGAGGTAGTAATAAGCAAATGTGGAAGCGCTCAGTGTTGGGGGGTGGGGGAGACGTGTGGTGAGGATTTCCTGGATATTATTAGTGTCATCACAATATATTCATCACCATCGTCTCAGGCTCCAGATATGATTATTTGGTGACAAGGTGCCGGCGCCTCCCACTTGACACTTAGCGCTCTCACTTACCCCGGCCGCCCCCATCATGCACGCTCATTTGTCATAAGTTTACTTATAGTCGCATCTTTGTTGCTCAGAATTAAATTGAGTAATCTCAGCGCCGTCCCCGAGGAGCGCACCAAGCCGCGCTCTTAATTAAATTATCTCAGAATTTGCAGCAGCAGAATCTTAATAGACTCTGAATCTGTGGGGACTGGAGGAGGACAGACCCCTAGAGCAGATCACTCACCGCACTCCTAGAGTCAGGTGGGAAGAGATGTGTGGCAACTCGCTGACCTACAACCTGAGAGAGTCACATGGGAGGAGATGGTGCGACCGCCTGATGACCTACAACCTCTCTAGAGTCAGGTGGGAAGAGATGTTCGACCACTCGCTGACCTACAACCTGAGAGAGTCACATGGGCGGAGATGGTGCGGCCGCTTGATGACCTACAACCTTTCTAGAGTCAGGTGGGAAGAGATGTTCGACCACTCGCTGACCTACTACAAGAGTCACATGGGAGGAGATGGTTTGGCCACTCGCTGACCTAGGACCTCTCCGGCAGTCAGGTAGTAGGTCGTGCTCGCTCTGGGGTGACCAAGACAACATCCACAGACTTACAACTTCTTGTCATGTGACCTCTAATAACTAATTCCACTGTACTGTACATAGCGAGATAAACCAGTAGCTCTCCATAGCTGGAAGGCATGCTAAGAGTTGTAGTTCTATCAACAGCTGGAGCACCACCAGTTGAAGCCTGCAGCTTTATAGAGTTAAAGAGAACCTGTCACCCCGAAAAAGGCCCCCCCCCCACCCCAAATGTGCCACACATAACCCTCTCCCTACCCCCTTTCTGCCCAGCATTTTTTTTTTTTAATCTATGATTGGAAAGAGGTCGGATCCTCATATCTGGGGAGCTGCAGTCGGCGTTATTCATAAGGGGGCCGGCTGACACACCCCCAGCTCCCCATGACCAATAGGAGATGCCGGCAGCATGTATTGCGTAATCGCTGCCGGCTCTCCGCGATGCTGCCACGCATGCTTATTCACATGGCCGGCCTCGCTGCACTGACAGTGGCTGCGACCACGCCGGGGTTATTGACATTGCTGGCCGTCAGTGCAGCGCGGCCGGCCATGTGAATAAGCCCCGCGCCGCTGTTGGAACAGCGGTGGCGTGGCGGCATCGCGGAGAGCCGGCAGCAATTACGCAATACATGCTGTCGGCTTCGCCTATAGGTGACAGGGGGCGTGCTGGGGGTGTGGCAGCCGGCCCCCTTATGAATAACGCTGACTGCAGCTCCCCAGATAGGAGGATCCGACCTCTTATTTTGTAAGAGGTCGGATCTGTTTAAAACACCTTTCCAATCATAGATTTAAAAAGAAAAAATACTGGCCAGAAAGGGGGTAGGGAGCGGGTTATGTGGTGCACATTTGGGGGGGGGGGCGGGGGCTTTTTCGGGGTGACAGGTCCTCTTTAATTTACCGCAGACCTGGGCAGTGTATGGCACGGGGGTCACATCCGCTCTCTAAACGGCCCGCAGCAGAGTGTTGAAAAATGTGCGCTCCTCTCCCCATCCTTAAATAATTATGTCAATGAATCTTGTAATATTTTATTCACGGTCTTCTATGTAGGGGTGGGTTATACCAATATATATCGGTCCGGTCGTCTAACACCATTTTAATTCCTCATGGGGCCCCATGGGAAAATTGCCAATCCCTGGTTGTCCGACATTGCCATGGTAACAGAGGAAGCACAATACACCCATGAGATAGGAATACGCCTTTAAATCTAGCGTCTGATGGACCTTGGGCTGCATGTGAATGGGGCTCTAGGTGGCAGGTTTGGCAGAGGCCTCGGCTATCAGCACCACAGGGCGCTGCTTCCTCCAAATCCAAATACTTATTAGTGTTACCCAAACATCTTCCAGCGCAGCGAGAGGCGATGACAAGCCTGGCAGCGGAGGCCGGAGGGGAACAAAGCCGCCCCTCAGAACCAGCAAGATCTGCTGGAAAATCCCCCCACGCACTGCCGCTGTTCCGGGACAGGAGGGTGAAACGCTCCAAAGCAAGACGCCACCCAAAGTGAGGAGTGAAAGGTTCAAGGCGGCCAAAAGAAGGATCTGCAGGTTACCAAGACCCTGGTCAGTCAGAGGCTTTACCTTCAAACATGTGATCCGATGGGTTGTACTAGACTGCAGTGTAAAGCATGGGGGATACTGAGGGCAGCTGTCTGGACCACTGGACACACACAATGTACTTCTAGATATATGTGCAGACACCTTTCATACCACTCGCACTAGAGGATAAGCTTCAGATTATCTTATAAAGTAACAGAAAAGCTGGAATAACCGGGTCACAACAAGAGAAGCACAGGAGCAGCTATGACACCATATTAGTCAATGTCCCCCCCCCCCCCCTCCCCCAGGTGGTCACATTATGGTCCTTGGTGGAGAAGAGGCGTCACTAGTGCAGGGTCTGGGGGGGGGGATTACGGAGAGGATAATAAAACCTGTTTACAGAAGAACAAGCCCCAATATTAATCCAGTTTCCAAACCTAAAGCACACGACTGTGCAAATATCAAGAAGCGAACCTGCAGCCGTCTAATCCCTCTAATCGGCCATTACACTTCGCCTCCTTGTAGCTTCCGCTCTTTTTGACATTTGATTATCCCTATGATGAAGCACTATTCATGCGCCTTGTGGGGGTGCACGGCTAATGCAAAGGGGGGTCCCCAGCCGCACACCTTCCTTAGTATCTGGTTGACAACAGAACTTCTCAGTTACTTTTTGTGGCTGTTGTGGTCAGTGACTAGAGACCCCCCCTCTCCCAGAACATCTCCTCCTCTTTCTCTTGCACCTGATTAATGATCTTGTCGCGGTGATGGATGACCCACCCCAGCAGATTAGAGTCTCCTGATCCTCCCAGCGTCCTCCCCACCTCTGGAGGTCCTCCTGCCGCAGCGCTGGAAATATTAGAGAATTATTAAATAAACATTGGTACGTCATGTCTCTTCCTATAGCCCTCGCCGCCGCACTCGCAACGTTTGTCCTGTTTGCTTTAACACTGACACCAAACAGCTGGAGTGATTCATTGGGAGGCTGGCGGAGACATTTCATGTCATATATCATGCCGGGAAGAGCCGTTCCCTGCCCTGACTGAGATAAAGTGATCGACCGCCACCGGCTGGAATGAATTTATGACAACACAAAATTGAGGAAAACAAATGGTCGGTGACCCGGAGGAGTAGTCACCCCGGCCCTTCCTGTGGTCACAGGAAAAATACAACAGTGACAATAATTACAATGTTGGGGTAGGACATGGCGATGGTGGGTGATTAGGGCCCAAGCTCATGGGATAGATGGGTGAATAGCTGGCGGCTCAGCTGAGTGAGTGCAGCTCTTCTAGCGGCTCATTAGTCTTGTGCACCAGGGCCATGATGGAGATGACCTGGAGTAGATTCTTACAATGAAGGGAAAGCGTGGGACACGGTGATGAAGCTGCCGCTTTCCATGCATTTGTTTTGTAAATGTTAATCAAGAGGCTAAATGCAAAGCAATCAATAAAGGCACCGCTGCTTAAACAAAAAAAAAAAAAAAAAAAGGTTAAGGAAAAAAAAAAAAAAAAAAAAAGCTGAAAGTGAGAGTTATGAAAAATGAAACTGCTCAGGGCCGGGCCTGCAGCGCCCCAAGCCTCCGCCGCCCTCAGCGCCAAACAAGAAAAATGAAACCAATTTAGCTCCAGATTAAGAAACAGAAACTGGAGATGAATCAATTTAGCCTGCCGGGCCGGGTCGCCATATATCACGGCTGAGCGCGGGAGTAGTTAGCGAGCAGATGGTCCGCACTCCCCCTCCCCCTCTTTCCTTTTGAATACACATCAGGCTGCAGTCTTGTGATCAATTCATTTCACCGACACCGGTACAGATACACCTGGGGCGACGCGTCCGGCCGCACACAGAGCACCAGGCTATTTATTACATGAAAATCCAGTCTACCCAGGATAGTAATAAGTCTCTCCAGGACAGAGGACGGATGACCAGAGCTCACTGCCGGGACAAGACTGATACATGTATAAAAACGGGAAGGGCTACACATTTCTTACTCCGCGTGTGACAGATGTGACACTCCTCCATGTACAGTGTGACGTGGTACCATGTCCACCACATCTGTACCTTACACCGCAGATACGAGATGTGTGTAGAGAAAAGACAGGGGCCAGCTTCAGGTTTGGAACCTGATGTTCAATAGCAGCAGGCCTGGATCCATGGATGTGACAGGGAAGCTCGGATGCATTTGTCACCACAAGCTCTGCATTTCTTATGTGAAGTGCGGCTGTTGTGTTCTGAGCATACATTGACACAGGATTATTACAGGGATACCTGAGCGCTAATACATGGGACCACCAGGCAATTCCATTTGATGACCCCAAAGCCAAGTGTGAACAAGCCAGGTCTAGTTCACATCAGTTATGGTGAGACCAGGAGGTAAGGAATGCACAGGGGAGAGTCTCCAGTATAGCTCACAATAACTGAGGCCTTACTCTATTAGAATTGCTGTGTGCGGGTGGGAGTTATCTGTGGTGATTCAACCCTTTGTAGCACCACAACTCACTTTTCAATGTCGCTGTTCTTACACGTCTTCTGCATGGCTTCCTGTTTACTGTTCTCTCCGTTACTCGTCGATGGCATTTCTGCAACAAAAGTTGGGATAAAATGAAGCAGACATCCATAGAGAAGCAGATATGAGGGAGGACAACATCAGAGTTAATGGTTTGGGATTTCTGTACTCACCGTCGTTGCCCCATTTGGAAAACTCTGTTGTTATTCTGGTGCTGGGCGTTCCTCCACTGTCATCAGGGAGAAAGAACAGGGCGGTCATGTATAGATGTAGATGCAAATAGGGATAGGGGTAAGGTGTATGGGCATGGTGGGAGATACAGTTTTATAGATCTATATTCTGATCCTCTCATGGATGTAAATCTAGGCATCTTATATTACTTACTTTAATACTGCTCCCCGCAGCGCCTCACGTTCCTTGGCTTCTGCGGGCTCCTCTCCGGTACATGGGATGACGTCGGCTTCTGTGTACCTAGGGGACAGGTAGTCAAGGAAAACATGCAGTGGAGAATGCTGGAGCTGACCGGATCAGAAGGAACTGGAATGTCATTTGGAGTAGAGAGAGTCCGTCTACCCATAATACCTATAAAAGGATACTGTGCTTTGCCATATTCTAGGGTGTCGTCTCCATCAACGTCCAGATCTGCATCGCTGTCGTGAGTTTCTTTGCTGCTACACATAATAAATCCAGATCCTGCAAAATCAAGAACAACAAATGTTACTTCCATTAAAGGGGTATTCCCACAAATACAAGATTGTTAGATATATGTAGGATAACCAAATGTAACCAGATTTACAATTTAATTGTCCCTGTTTACGACCATAAATCTTCTGACTGTGTTCGGATTCTCCTCACGATTAGCTTCTCCTGTCTGCACACTGCAGTGCTCTGTACCTCCTACCCTTCCTCCCTGCATATTACAAGACCAGCTGAGACACAGGCACTTCCTGCCGGGAAGCAGCAGCATTCACTGACCATCGCTGAGTGATGGTTTTATTGCTGTTTTAGCTCCTGAGTAAAATTGTTAAGTAAGGGGTTAAAAATGACATTGGTGGGTTAAGAGAACTTTCTTTCATGGGCAACCCCTTTTAGGCTTTGTTAGAGAATGAAAAGTCTCCTCTCCATTAGCTTCACTTCTCCACACAATAGCAGGTATTACAGCGGATCTTGTCCTGGAGCTACCAGTAAGCTGCAACACTTACCATAGGAGAACAAGACCTAACCTACCAAGAGCACAGCATGGAGCCAGCATGAGGGCGCCCCCTACTGACCCACCAGTGGGATTTGCACAAGAGTGGCAACAAATGCAGGATAGATTTACAATTATGGTGCCCGGCCACTAATTTAATTAGTGAACAGATCATAACTGTGATTAATGGGCTCATAAAGCGATGCACGAGCCGCAGGTGCTGCCCGACCAGCGTTCCCGGAAGCCGAGGTGCAGCGGCCGTGCCCTGCCAGTGTTACACATTTGGTGACAGTTTTTAGTTGCGTCCCTGCGGAGGTTGACCCCTGATTTCCTGCTGTCGCCTCTGTATTCGCGCCAGTAAAAACCTCCAGCAGCTGTTCAAATATTTGACGTCTGAAACCGCTTGACTCCGAGTCGGTGGCCAAAGCTAGCCTGGATCTGTGTGCAGTGCTGGATTGGGTGGCCATGTCTGCAGCAGGTCTTATTGACACCGACATAGGAGAGTAACAGGATGACCTTTGTAAGACTCTGCAATCAGGCGTGTTACATGAGGTATACATGTGTATGGATGATCAGAACGGTGACCTGAACAAGGAAATCTAAAGGTCAGGAAGAAACGCAACGTGTAACAAGCCGCACAGATGTATAATTGGGTTGGAGATGTGATTTCTGGGTGAGCCAAGAAGAGCCTTCAGCGCCTGGCACATCACAGGCGCAGGGCTGTACTGAGACTCATCTGAAAGACAAAATTACCCCCAAAGTAAACTAAACACAGCCATTCAGGGTTAGGATATACAACAATTTACTAAGGAGAATTCACACGGTTAAAAGGGGCAATGGGAAAAAAAAAAATCTACCAATTTTTGATGGAATTTATTACTTTAGGTTTAAGGGATCCTGGATGAGAAATCTTGTGTAAGACTGTAAGCACCGCCCGTTAGTTTACACCAGAAAAATGCACAATGAGAGGATTTTTGCCCTTATCCACACAGGGGGAGGCAAGGGTCAGAGTGCTGCAGATTTGGTGGCATTCCCTGAAGCCTGGACAACCCTTTACATCAGGTTGTACGGGAAAAAGCTGCATCTCATGGACGCCCCATAGTAAAACAAAGGCAAGATGAAGACGTTCCCTGTCTGGTCCTTGTAGTGATGTGCCGAGAGGAGCCCCATTATTAATACTGGGGAGTAGAGAGCAATTTGCTGCAAACTATAAAGTGGAAAACGAAGGGTCACAATTTATGTCACCGTCAATTAATCTGTAGAAATTAATGGGGATGGGGGTGATGGCTTCCTGGCCGATAACCAGATCACTGTGTGACGGGAGCTCCAAAGTAAATAAATAAAGCAAGACGTTTCGGCCCGGTGACGAGGGGAGGATAATAAAGATTGACCCGGGGGCTCAGGCTCCGCACACACACAAGGCACAACAAAGTTGCAGGCTGTCTCCTGGTGTGATCGCTCTCCGGCGCAGGCAATTTCAGAGGCTGCGGTGACTGGCACCTCTATAAACCTCCTGACAGTCAGGAGACAAACTCCTCCGATCAATCAGAGCACACCTATCAGGATCACTTACACCCCGCGCCTCTTACATGCCAGACTCCCTCCACTTGCCGAAAATCACAAAGCACCCCCCCTCCACATAACAATCTGAGATTTACAGGGACAAAACTACATCCTAGCAGAAAACCCTTCAGTACTGATCAATAGCAGGAGAGCTGCGTACACCATTCACACCCCTCTAGTGCTATGGGGAAGATGACAGGAACATGTGCAGGCGGCGGCTCCACTTACAGGCGTGGCGGGGGTGAAGCCTTGTGCTCCGGCCACATTTCTAGGTAAATAAGTAGCGCTGACAGGAGGGGGATCAGGGGAGTTTAACAACTCAGGTAATCAAATCCAAAATCTAAAGCAGAAGGGAAAATGTCCCCGCACCTGAGGACTCAACACTGCTCCTAACCAAACAGCTGGAAGCCATCCACCGCCGCACCGCCTGCAACAGCCCCACAACGCTTCACTTTGAAGGGAAGAAGTCAAAATATCCAAGTGTTGAAATGTGAAATTTCATTAAAAGTGAAAAAAACAGCGTCTCTTTAACCCCAAACTGCATTTTTACGACCATGCTAGCAGAACAAAATTCCCTGTTAATTTAATCAATTAATCAGCATATTGATGTATAAGCAGCCCTGGCAGAGAGCCACGTGTGCTGACGCTTCACACCTGCAGCCGCCTGGAAAACACCGAGCTGAACACAACTAGTAATCCGCCCGCTTCTCCTCAGCTGCTCACTCATGACCAAGAGCAATTCCTCCAGCACCAGAGAACACGGCCAGCAGCTGGCACCGGCCCCAAATCCCTCAGACTATTACTAGAGGGAAACCTCCGCTCTACACATGGGAGCAACAGGGAAGAGATGAACCTTCCTAAGGCCAGAACACAAAGGGACACATGTATCATAGGTCTGGCTTTTTCTGTCTGTTTTTTTAGACTTTTCTGCTGGTCAGATGTATCTCAACGTTTTTACTTTATTGATGCATGTGGCGTTTGGTCTGTAGTGAACGTGCGCCTTTTAAAAACAAAGGTCGCAAAAAAGTCTCCAAAAGCCGCAGTTAATTCCTAAACCTGGTCAGGAGCATCCGTTGATTCGAGCAAAAATTTGCGACTTTTTTAAAAAGTTGCAACTTTCACATCTGGATTAAGGTGATAACTCAGGGAACACTGAAGGAAACTGGACAATGGCGAACTTTGAAAGGAGACAGTTTTGGGCGCAAATGAGCAAAAGTATCAAAAATTAAAGAAAAAGATTAAGTCAAAAGTTTGATACATGTGCCCCACAGTGTCATAGATCGTAATATGGAAAACCCAGAGCTACAGAATTGCACAATTACATATCCCCATCCCAATTAACATCCTCCAGAGCTGCACTCACTATTCTGCTGGTGCAGTCACTGTGTACATACATGACATTACTTATCCTGTACTGATCCTGAGTTACATCCTGTATTATACTCCACAGCTGCACTCACTATTCTGCTGCTGGTGCAGCCATTGTGTACATATTTGACATTACTTATCCTGAAGTGATCCAGAGTTACATTTTTTATTATATCACAGAGCTGCTCTCACTATTCTGCTTGTGCATACATAACATAAGTATACAGACTGACATCTATCCTGCATGTTGGTGTTCTGTTCCCCGTGTAGAGACCCCTGCAGTCTGGTGAGCTGGGTTGGTGCGGGGTTACTGTGGTTTCTCAGGGCTGCATATCCTTTCCATTACTCCGGGCAGTCCTCAGGGAAATTCTCTCTTCTCGCAGCCCGTGTTCCAGACCCGTCACTGCTGGCAGCTTTTATACACATTTCCAGCTCTTTAATTAAAAGTCACAGAGCTGCACGGCCAATCAGCCCAGAGATTGGAGGATAACAACCTGCCAGGCGCATTTAGAAATGAGGATAGAGGCGATTACCGGGGAGAAGCAGACAAATTAACCAGCTCTGTGCTGAAGGCCGTGGGAGGGCATCACCACGTGACTGCTGGAATTACACAAAATACACAGTGCAGAGTCCACCCTGGGACAGATTAAAGGCCCATACATAACAGGAGGCCATATAGCACAGGGGCCCAATTCAGCTATAATCCAGGTGTGCAGATCACCTCCATACAACCAGCTGCTCAGGACACAGCCGCACATTGGACAGAGTGGCCAGTGTAAGCAAAAGGTGCAAGATGTTACAGGTGAGAAGATGTAAACGTTGACAGTGCAGGAAGGGTTGTTCACACCTGGGGGGGGGGCTTGGCCTGTGCCACTGACGCTGATTGACCGAGGTGGTGCAGCATTTGACAGGTAGTGATGCAGGACATCTGACCTCAGTGCAGGTGCGCCTTAATATACAAGCAATCCGTGGGGGCACATTCAACAGCACTGGAACCATAATAGATTTGTGGAGATCCCACAAACAGATTTAGTAGCTCCACTATCCAGGATCAGTATCCAACACCTGACAACGAGAAACTTTCCTCCCTTTAATCAAAATTAAATTTCTACCCAGACTTTTCCAAATGAAAGCAATTCTGATCCCGTCCACTCCTGTAAATTGGTGGCCAGCAGCCAGTCTTGGAGGCGGATGATGAGTGAGAGGAGCTGGCTGCCTACATGTCACGCTAACCTGTGGCTGATGGCTTGTGACACGGCATCCTCAATAAAGACAGCGTCCTGAGGTGCATTGTCAGTGTCAGAGTAAATTAGGCTCTGGCTATTAGCGCTGTACAAGCTGGAGTACAAAGGTCACGTCCCAAAAAAAGAATATCCCTGGATAGAGAGAGGTTAAGGGAACCCCAGATTGTATGATGCAGCCAACAAGGGGCGCCACAGACTGCTGGCATGCCATGTCTTTCCCAGAATGTGACTGGACAGCTTCCTGAAGCCGGCGTTATCACTCCCTCTAACCACTCTTGGCAGGCAATCTAATTTCCCCTGAAAAGGTCATTGCCATTTAAACTGCCTTTCAATCACATTAGGCACGCTGCTGCTTGTGCTCAGAGGCAGGAGGATGCCGTGAGATCAATAGACTGACATACTGCTCAATCCGGGCTCCTCCACCCAGTGCTGCCGACGACAACTTCCAAATAAGACTTATTATGTCCGTCCTGCAAGTCATACACTCAGAGCTGAGCCGAAGTATATGAGACACAACTCCATGTAAAGACAGAAAGGTACAAGGACAGCACTAGGAAAAAAAAAAATGTTCGCACCTACGTAACTCAAATGGTTAAATGAGAATGTCACCAAAAGCCTCATCGATATGACAGGCAATGATACGTTGGTGCAGCACAGCTCAGTCCTCTGTGTTCTCTGCATTGATCTGCCTGTTAGTTGTGGCCCTGGATTCTTCTCTTCTCGCCATGTTAAGCCATTTAAGTGATGACAGCGGCTTCCATGTGATATTATTGGTTTCAGATCCATTCTGAGGATTTTCTCTCCATCAGATACAACAAACAAAGCTCTTAACATAAAGGCTGTGCTCCCGCATCAATCAGGACATGAGCATCTATTGTGGCATGCTGGGCTGTGAGGTGCGATGTGCTGCAGAGACCTGAGGAGCAGATGGCTTACTGCCGACCAGTGAGAACCTCACATTTCTGCTCCATTCAAAGGAATAAGAATGTTCTATTACGAACAGAAAAACAAAACTGGCACCTGCAAATAAGACATCAACAGAGCACGGCAGCGGGCTCTCAGGAAAACAGCAATCTGGCAGCGCAACATATTACACTACCTGATGCTTCAAACACATCTCAAGACATGTCAGGAACACGGCAGCACATAGGGCAGTGATGGCGAACCTATGGCACGGGTGCCAGAGGTGGCACTCTGAGCCCTTTCTGCGGGAACTCAGGCCATTGTCCAAGGACAGAGTTCACAAAACACTGAATCTTCAACTTAAGAGATGCTGCTCTCAGCGCTATTTTAAAGTGACACTTTATTGGGTGATTGGAACTGCGGGGAAAGTAAGAAGGTGTTGACAAAACTGCATCATCTTTGGGGGTCATCTTGCTGGACCCACCATTACTTCCTGTACAGAGAGACCCCGGAAAGAAGCTACAATGATAGTTTGAATTTGCCTTCCTTCTGTCAACTGTACTGTTGGCCTCAGGCGGCCGATACAATTGAAAGATGTAGAAGAACAGGTAGCAGTAAGTTAAGGTATAATATATATTCCATGCAGGCACTACACGGTAAATAAGTGGAATTTGGATGTAGTTTGGGCACTCGGTCTGTAAAAGGTTCACCATCACTGACATACGGGGAGCATGTGGCTGAGGCAAATGAACTGCACCACAGTGTAGGGTTACACGTGTACGCCAACATAATGAGAGCCATAAAGAGATAAAAGTGCTCCATGAAATGTACAGAAATTACTCACATTCCAGTATTTACTGGAGGCGAGGGCTCCCCCTGGTCCGTACCCCAGCATTTACATCATGGATAGAGAGACCACCCATGACGGACTTACCACGGAATCCCCCTTCTAACAGAGTAGTGGCCCGGATCCTCTTCTGTCCGCACCACTCGTACTCCTCAAACCGATGTCCATTCTCGTTCTCAATGTCTACAGAGTCGTCTTCATTCATGCAGGTCTCTCTCTGTGTGAAGGCAAGAAGATGGCCAGTGAGAAGAGAGGAATCTGATAATCACACAGATATTTAATATCTAGAACTGGAAAAGGAGCGGCTGACTACAAGAGCTGCACTACAAGATCTGCGCCTACAGGGAAGAGATGTCCCAGACTATACAGGTGAGTACAGAGGAGGAAGCAGAGACAGAAGATGGCGGGGGCTAGGATGGCCTCCCTGTTCCTCTACCTTAGCTAGACACAGTTCCACATGTCTACTCATCTCCTCCTCGGATCCAGACAAAGGCCGACTGCAGAGCGGACATACCTGTCCCTCATCTTGCTTTCGTCGTTTCATCTTTCCAATCCGGGCTGCCAGAGCAGAAGACAGAAAGAAAGAACGATCCAATAAATACGACACCAACTTACACATCACACTATAGAAATACTGAGAAAACTTTAGAAAGATCTAGTAACGTAATCAACTGTGGCAGCTTGTGGTACTGCAAGTGACCATGGGGGACAGTCTGCAAGAAAAGGAGCAGAGATGTTCTTCCTTTTCTAATGACACCGGCTACTATGCAACTGGTGGCCACCATGAAGACCTGCAGCAGGACACGGGGCCAGACAGACATGGCTCACTGGACCCACCTCACATTGGATCACGCTACTCCCTATGGCCACAAACACACTTGCCCATAGCACGTTTGCTTCCAGTGTCGCATGCAGCACCACAGCACAGTGAGGTCACACAAGGAGGAGAGGAATAGGAAAATAGGACACAGCGCCCCACACAGGGTCCAGCACGGGGAATGCCAGGGGAGCGCAGGGCTCACGGCGCCACACACACGGGGGAAGCGAGGGGAGCGCAGGGCTCACGGCGCCACACACACGGGGGAAGCGAGGGGAGCGCAGGGGTCACGGCGCCACACACACGGGGGAAGCGAGGGGAGCGCAGGGGTCACGGCGCCACACACACGGGGGAAGCGAGGGGAGCGCAGGGGTCACGGCGCCACACACACGGGGGAAGCGAGGGGAGCGCAGGGGTCACGGCGCCACACACACGGGGGAAGCGAGGGGAGCGCAGGGGTCACGGCGACACACACACACGGGGGAAGCGAGGGGAGCGCAGGGCTCACGGCGCCACACACACGGGGGAAGCGAGGGGAGCTCAGGGGTCACGGCGCCACACACACGGGGGAAGCGAGGGGAGCTCAGGGGTCACGGCGCCACACACACGGGGGAAGCGAGGGGAGCTCAGGGGTCACGGCGCCACACACACGGGGGAAGCGAGGGGAGCTCAGGGGTCACGGCGCCACACACACGGGGGAAGCGAGGGGAGCTCAGGGGTCACGGCGCCACACACACGGGGGAAGCGAGGGGAGCTCAGGGGTCACGGCGCCACACACACGGGGGAAGCGAGGGGAGCTCAGGGGTCACGGCGCCACACACACGGGGGAAGCGAGGGGAGCTCAGGGGTCACGGCGCCACACACACGGGGGAAGCGAGGGGAGCTCAGGGGTCACGGCGCCACACACACGGGGGAAGCGAGGGGAGCGCAGGGGTCACGGCGCCACACACACGGGGGAAGCGAGGGGAGCGCAGGGGTCACGGCGCCACACACACGGAGGAAGCGAGGGGAGCGCAGGGGTCACGGCGCCACACACACGGAGGAAGCGAGGGGAGCGCAGGGGTCACGGCGCCACACACACGGGGGAAATGCAGGGGTCACACACGGAGGGTCGGGGGGTGTTTGACAAGGGGAGCGCAGGGGTCACGAAACCGCAAGGTAATTAAAGGGGTCATAAGGCCACACATAGGGACCAGTGAGATGATCGCAGGGGTACAGAGTATGCAGGTACAGTGCGGCCGTTACACTGATGATGGCAGGGTACGCAGCTCCTGTGCGGGGTGATGGCGCCACTCACCATTCAGCCGGGTCTGCCTGTTGGCCCGCACTCTCAGGAAGGTCTGTAAGGAGAGAAGAGATCAGCGGTTACAGTCTGCGGTGCGGGACGGTAACGGTGATGGCGGCGGCGGCTCCTCCTCTCCTCAGGCTGCGGATGTAAACAAACCCACCTCCTCTCTGCGGCCGCCGCCGTCCTCACTCTGCATGGCCGCCTCAAATACCGGCCTCCACGGCCCCGCGGCCGCCGCTCATACCCGGCCTAGACGGGAGCGCTGCCCGTTGCCCGAGCCTGGGGCTGATGGCGGCGGATTGTATTCCTCACAGCCCGGAGGAGCGCAGCGCGGCCGCCATCTTGGTTATGGTCATGTGACAGGAGCACGCTGGGAATTCAGTGGCGTCTACGTGACCACGCGTATGCCGTCGCCATGACAACCGAGAGGCGGGAAACGAGAAGAAAGTGCGCAGGCGCGAGAGACTGAGGTTGTGACAGACCTGTCCCGTGCCCGGTACAAGAGGGACTGAGAGGACTATCGTATCTAAACGTGTGTGATACTGACTAGGGAGTATCTAAGCGAGTGATACTGACTAGGGAGTATCTAACCGAGTGTGATACTGACTAGAGAGTATCTAACCGAGTGTGATACTGACTAGAGAGTATCTAACCGAGTGTGATACTGACTAGAGAGTATCTAATTGAGTGTGATACTGACTAGGGAGTATCTAACCGAGTGTGATACTGACTTGGGAGTATCTAGCCGTGTGTGATACTGACTAGAGAGTATCTAAGCGAGTGTGATACTGACTAGAGAGTATCTAATCGTATGCCATACTAACTAGAGAGTATCTACCTGTGTGTGATACTGACTAGAGAGTATCTAACCGAGTGTGATACTGACTAGAGAGTATCTAATCGTGTGTGATACTGACAAAAGAGTATTTAGCCGTGAGTGATACTGACTAGGGAGTATCTAATCGTGTGCGATACTGACTAGAGAGTATCTAATCGTATGCCATACTAACTAGAGAGTATCTACCTGTGTGTGATACTGACTAGAGAGTATCTAACCGAGTGTGATACTGACTAGAGAGTATCTAACCGAGTGTGATACTGACTAGAGAGTATCTAACCGTGTGTGATACTGACTAGAGAGTATCTAACCGTGTGTGATACTGACTAGAGAGTATCTAACCGTGTGTGATACTGACTAGAGAGTATCTACCTGTGTGTGATACTGACAAGAGAGTATCTAACCGAGTGTGATACTGACAAGAGAGTATCTAACCGTGTGTGATACTGACTAGAGTATCTAACCGTGTGTGATACTGACTAGAGTATCTAACCGTGTGTGATACTGACTAGAGTATCTGACGTGTGATACCAACTAGAAAGTATCTAACCGAGTGTGATACTGACTAGAGAGTATCTAACCGTGTGTGATACTGACCAGAGTATCTAACCGTGTGTGATACTGACAAGAGAGTATCTAGCCGTGTGTGATTCTGATTAGAGAGTATCTAACCCTGTGGGATACTGACTAGAGAGTATCTAATCGTGTGTGATACTGACAAAAGAGTATTTAGCCGTGTGTGATACTGACTAGGGAGTATCTAATCGTGTGCGATACTGACTAGAGAGTATCTAATCGTATGCCATACTAACTAGAGAGTATCTACCTGTGTGTGATACTGACTAGAGAGTATCTAACCGAGTGTGATACTGACTAGAGAGTATCTAACCGTGTGTGATACTGACTAGAGAGTATCTAATCGTGTGCGATACTAACTAGAGAGTATCTAATCGTGTGCGATACTGACTAGAGAGTATCTAACCGAGTGTGATACTGACTAGAGAGTATCTAACCGTGTGTGATACTGACTAGAGAGTATCTAATCGTGTGTGATACTGACTAGAGAGTATCTAATCGTGTGCGATACTAACTAGAGAGTATCTAATCGTGTGCGATACTGACTAGAGAGTATCTACCTGTGTGCTGGATGCTTGTTGACGGCTCTCATCATACCCTGTGTGATACTGTTCAAAGGTCGGGGGCAAGTTGCTAATAGTACCAAGCTGATCTTGGGGAACTATCTTTATGCCCCTGCCAAGAATAACAGAGATTGTTATCCCCCTTTACAATCTACTTTCTCCAGGATGAATTGGCTGATAACAGAGAATAATAGATTGTACCCCCCACCCCCCCTTCATGCAGTCTACTCTCCCAGTGATGAAATGGCTCATAAGAGAGGGTAATAGATTGTATTCCCATGTACAGTTTCCTCTCCCCAGGATGAAATGGCTGATAACAGAGAGTAATAGACTGTCCCCAGGGCTGGAGCTCCTTTACATTCTGTGCTGCGCTCGTGGCCTCAGTCTGTGATTGTGATTCTGCAGTGGTGCGGGATGTGACATCCTCAGAGCTGTCAATGTTAATGGCTCTCGGACAGAAACATGTCAGTCCAGCTGTAATGACACGGACGCGACTCAGAAAGTGCTGCACTCTGCGAGCCCGATCACTGCCAGCACTGAATGTACACGTCACTCTACAGGCTGACAGCTTCACTCAAGACAAGGACCAGACAGGAACTGCAGCTCTGATGATATCATGGACTTAATACATCTCCATTCGGGGACAACCTGGCGTCCAGATCATAATATGATATGTGTTACTGAGCAGCTTAACTATGGATTTAGAGAGGCAACTGCTCACAGTACACACATTACTGATTACTGTGTACATACATGACATTACTTATCCAATTCTCATCCTGAGTTACATCCTGTATTATACTCCTGAGCTGCACTCACTATTCTGACTCCTCAGAGCTGTGATGAGGAGTGTGTGTATGTGTGGTGTCCTGTTATCAGGTGATGTCAGCTCATTGCTACTAGTCCTTGCATCCACTATGGATCCACTATGCAAATGGACACCACTAACTATAAATTGTATTAGGCTGTCTGTGATTTGGTCAGATACTTGCAGTGATATAATCTTGCCAGTGAGGGTGTAAACATAAACTATGTGGTGAGATGATGAAGGCCCGGACAGTCTTTTACACTATAGTTTCAGTATGTGTCATGCAGTTACTATTTGGGTAGTACATTATGTAGCAGCAGCACTCACTCGTCTGCAGGACCACTGTCACATTACAGAAAGTCGAGTCTGTATCATCACATAATTCAGAAATTAATCTCCGAACCCCGCAACATGACAGCAATGATTTAAGGGCCGAGCAGTTCCAGCTGTATCAATAAATGACCCTATTATCCCACTGTGTTAACGGTTTCTATGGCCGCCGCCTAGTAATTAACTGCTCATTTTGCACTTTTCATCTCTTTTTTTGCAGGATTTGTGAAGCTGCGCACCTGGTATCTGTCCGAGTGGTGGATTTCGTCCGTGGAGTGAGGCGAAGCCGTGGGTGATTCCCCTTCTCTCTTGATTGTAGCCGATAACAACAGTGACTGCAGAATAAGAGACAAGAGTGGGGAGGCAGATGAAAAGGTCAGGTAGGAATTGCAAGAAATCTGAAAATTCCAAAGCTTTTATGTACTATTTTTGTGTGTGCCCTCCGCTCTATTGTGCCATTACAACTGCCAACAGCAAAGCCTGTTTGATCATTTGTCAAAACTGCAGATCTTTGTTAGCACCGCCGCCATCTCCTGGCTCAATGGGGTTGCAGGCAGCCAAGTGATCTTTCATGTAGCGGACCCATAAAAAGGCATTGATCGTAGGATTGAATGCCATTAACCGGTCCAGGTTCTTGTAATTACAGGTCCCACATAGATTAAACTCTCCTCCCAGCCTTCTCCATCAGGTTTCATCACAAGTATAGCTAAAAGTCTACAAGTACTGCAGGAGGTGGAGGGGAGGAAATAGGAACAAAGTCAAAATAAATTCCCAGTCCCCACATCGCAATATTGTTTTGTAAAAAATGGTCCAGGAGGCCGAAAGTGAAATGATATGTATTCAGCGCTGAGCGAGGCCTGGGAAGAGCGCGGAGCCATTTATTTAGCATTCTTCCCCAGCTCCATGGAGATGACCTCTGGAAAAAAAACAGGGCTAAACTAATCCCGGAGATGTCAATCTCCAGGCCTCTTCTACATGTGCTTGCAGTTTAGATTAATAAACTGTCTATTTCTAGATTGTGTGGAAAGCACTTCAATTCTAAATATCCAGCATGCATGTTAAGTATGGAGCAATTCATGCCAAATCACACTCCCCCAGCCTGGCCCAGAAAACTCAACCTTTATAACCAGTTTAATTACTCCAATGCATCCACAGTAAAGAAGAAACAACTTTCCAGATTTGTTACAAATTCCCTGCTGTTTTGTGTTTATGGCGGCGTGGTGGAGCAATACGTCTCCATGATAACAGACAACAAAAAGGTGTCGTCTGATCCCATAGTCCTCACTTTCTGCATAACACAAATTAATTGTAATTACTTTATCATATGTGTAATGGGCTAATGATAAGTCATTAGTAGATTAGTTGATTGTTGGGGTGCCAGATGTTGAACCCTTATGGTTAAAAACTAATGATCTCTCCTATGGATCTGTAATGCACAGATTTGAGAACCCCTTTATGTATATACCCTCAGAATGTAGTAAATGATGTCTTATTACTAGAAAATATACAATCTGAAATGTTGCTCCTTAGGATGTTGAATATGTTCTATCTTTCTGGTATAGTTGGGTAATAACAAGGCTGTTATTAGACCGATGTATACAAATGCACAAATTAGAGCTATCACGGTATTATGGTAGTGTACTCTCCCAAACATTCAAATACTGGCCTGAGGCCTGAGGAAAATGGATTTATTGAAAAAAAGTAAAATTCCATAAAATAACATAAAAACCAAAAAATAAAACTGTATAAATCTATATTTCTATAAGGGTATATGAAATTCGACTCACCTACCTCTATGGGATACAGAGGTAGGGTGCTGCGCTAATTTCGGGATCGACCATGCATATATACATTTATATTTATATCGACCATGCGTATATACGTTTATATTTATACAAATATAAATGTATATACGCATGGTCGATCCCGAAATTAGCGTAGCGCACTACCTCTGTATCCCATAGAGGTAGGTGAGTCGAATTTCATATACCATTATAGTATGTATATATATATATATATATATATATATATATATATATATATATACATACTATATACTATATATATACATACTATATACTATATACTATATACTACATACTATATACCAGTGGTGGCGAACCTATGGCACTGGTGCCAGAGGCGGCACTCGGAGCCCTCTCTGTGGGCACCCAGGCCACCACCCCAGCATGAAGTTCACCAGACAGGACTCAAAGAATCTTCCTATAGAATCTTCCTACAATGATAGGGGAATTTGCTCTCTTCCTTTCAACTGCATTGGTGTCTTTAGGAGGCTGAACGATTGAAAGTTGTCAAAGAACAAGGAGAAATAAATTACTGCTTAAATTGCTGCGCTGGCACTTTGCTATAAATAAGTGGCTTTTGGTTGAAGTTTGGGCACTCAGGCTCTAAAAGGTTCGCCATCACTGCTATATACTATATATATACATACTATATATATACATACTATTCATATACCATTATATACTATATATATACATACTATTCATATACCATTATAGTATGTATGTATATATATATATATATATACATACATACTATAATGGTATATGAAATTCGACTCACCTACCTCTATGGGATACAGAGGTAGTGCGCTACGCTAATTTCGGGATCGACCATGCGTATATACATTTATATTTGTATAAATATAAACGTATATACGCATGGTCGATATAAATATAAATGTATATACGCATGGTCGATCCCGAAATTAGCGTAGCGCACTACCTCTGTATCCCATAGAGGTAGGTGAGTCGAATTTCATATACCATTATAGTATGTATATATATATCAGCTTTACATCCTGGTACATAGAGCTCTTATGGTACAAGTAATACTAGCTAAGTCTAGCGAAATATAGATCGTCCACCCAGGTACACTGCCACCATTGAAGCACACTATATTCTTATCTACGTGGGAACGCAAGTGTTGCCCTGGTTACACCATCTTAACAACCCATGCCGGCTACAGGAGGCACACTGCGCAGGCGCAGAGCGCGGTGACAAATTACTCACTGCGCATGCGCACCATCGCACGGCTGCCCGGATGTGTACACAGACAGAAGGCGCGCTCTCGGCTAACCAGAAGGTCCCCCCCGATACACTGATTGGAGTAAGTGAGGAATTTTGTTTAGACCATTTACTTTATAACAGTGGTGGCGAACCTATGGCACGGGTGCCAGAGGTGGCACTCAGAGCCCTTTCTGTGGGCACTCAGGCCATCACCCCAGGACAGAGTTCACCAAACAGGAAAAAATCCACAGATTCTTCCTGCAGTTCCAGACAACTTAAGAAATGCTCCCCTCAGTGCTATTTTAAAGAGACACTTCATTGACTGTTTGGAAGTTCAGGAAAAATGAGAAGGTTTTGACAGAAGAGCTTTGAAGGTTCTCCTGCTGGACCCATAATTCTTCCTGTACAAAGACCCTGGAAAGAAGCTACAATGATAGCCTGAATTTTCCCTCTTTCTTTCAACTGTATTGGTGGCCTCAGGGGGCTAATACAATTGTAAGATGTTAAAGAACTGGTAGCAATAAGTTACTGCTACAATGCCATGTTGGCACTTCACGGGAAATAAGTGGATTTTGGTTGTTGTTTGGGAACTCGGTCTCTAAAAGGTTCACCCTCACTGCTTTATAAGTTTGTAAGAATGCATTATGTCGCCTTGATTGCCCTATGTTTGAAAAAGGGTCGAGAACCCGAAGCGCGTTACGAAGGACTGCATAGGTTTTATTTTTTGGTTTTTATGTAATTTATATGTAATTTTACTTTTTTTTTCAATAAATCCATTTTCTTCAGGCCTGTTCAAGTATTTGAATGTTTGGGAGAGTACACTACCAGCGCACCCATGATAGCTCTAACTTGTGCATTTGTATACATTTTCCTTTACCCGACCCCTAGTGGAGTTTCTGGGTTTTAAGAGCTGTGGGAGCTGCCGGTCTAGTGATACCCACTACAAATATCACACAGCCTTTGATCCTACTGGACTGTAAAGACCGCTACACGTCCCATGATTTATAAGCTGTTTGTACAAGACGCCATAAGGTGAGCACCCTTTATCTACATTCACACGTCTGCAAAGTTCTCCCAACGATATCACCCGAGGCGCCGTCCTCTGTTGTCTTTTTTCTGTTTACTTTGACTATATTAGACCGATGTAGTTTGGTCATCCCATCTTTCCCTGAGTCTCTCATCATGATAGTATTGCAAGGCCTGTTATAACTGTGGTGGCAGATACCCCCATGTATCTCAAACACTGCATTTAATCAAATGAACAAAATAAGGAGCAAATGTGTTTTACTAAAAGAAAAAGACAAAGGAGAGGAAGAATTGCAGTAAATCTCAGCTGCCCTCCCGTATCACTCATTAAAAATGGCCTTTTCTAAGGTAAAATTATCATTGTAAGCAATAAGATCTTTAAAAAGGTAATTCACGGCTTTCTCACCCTTTAATATGATAGCCGCCACCGGCTAATTCTTCCCTTAATGGCAACACAGCCATAAATTTTGAGCGAGCCAGGCCCTCTCCTCACCTCCTCAATCCTTATCCTGGCAGTGATGTCTCTCCTGCTTCTGTCAGTGAATGATAGTGGACAAGTGACACTCAATTTACACCTAACACAAGTATCAGGATGGGATTTACTGCAAGGGATTAACTACAGGAACTGAAAACTTACTGTAAATATTCTCCTTACATTTCTCCTTACATTTCTCCTTACATTTTACTTTAAACATACATTACATTATGGGATGTGTTACTTCTCCTGCAGAGTGATGTCTTCTGTATACTGCCTATATAACTACTGTAATACTGCCACCTATGTACAAGAATATAACTACTATAATACTGCCCCCTATGTACAAGAACATAACTACTATAATACTGCTCCCTATGTACAGGAATATAACTACTATAATACTGCCCCCTATGTACAAGAATATAACTACTATAATACTGCCCCCTATGTACAAGAATATAACTACTATAATACTGCCCCCTATGTGCAAGAATATAACTACTATAATACTGCCCTCTATGTACAAGAATATAACTACTATAATACTGCCCTCTATGTACAGGAATATAACTACTATAATACTGCCCCCTATGTACAAGAATATAGCTACTATAATACTGCCCCCTATGTACAAGAATATAACTACTATAATACTGCCCCCTATGTACAAGAATATAACTACTATAATACTGCTCCCTATGTACAGGACTATAACTACTATAATACTGCCCCCTATGTACAAGAATATAACTACCATAATACTGCTCCTATGTACAAGCATATAACTACTATAATACTGCCTCCTATGCATAAGAATATAACTACTACAATACTGCCCCCTATGTACAAAAATAAAACTACTATAACACCTTCCTCTTATGTACAAGAATATAACTACTATGATACTACTATGATACTGCTCCAATATATATCTATCTTGCTGTATACCGTCTCCCGAAGTCTTTCCTGCCTTCATGCTTGTATTGCCCTGCATTGTAATTTTCGCTCTTTGATGAAATGGCGCTGTACGATAAATGCCGGGCCGTCATTTTCCACCATTAGGCAATGAGATTTGGGTCCTTATAACGGTGGAGCAAAGTGAGCGCTCATCCTGTAGTCATCCATCAGTGTCGCCTGTCAGTACAACAAATAAGCCTGTTTTTCTCTGGCGCTGGCGTGTTTTTACTCGGGCGGTAAGTGTTTCCTGTGCGGAGGTTTGGGCTTTAGCTCCTCTCTAAATAGATACTTATCACTTAACACAGGAGCGATGCGCTGACAGTCCCTGCTGCTGCCGGAACGTCTGCACTGATACTAATAGCTGTGATCATCGAGGAGATGTGAGCGCTGAGTGATCAGTGATGTCAGGGCACGGGCGGACGCCTCGCTTCCTCCGTGTTTTCTATCTCTGGTGTTAACTCTGTGATGATTCTAAAAAAACTAAATGATTCACTCAAAAGGTTTTTCATGGCCACAAATTGGCAAACTGCTGGCAAAAGAGCAGCTAAAAATCCCATTTGGAGAGAGTAGAGAAATCCGGTCTACCCCCCCTCGCAAATCTATGCTTCTCTGGAGTCTCAGGTTCTTACTCTTTACTTCCTGTGATGCTGTTTCTTAGTTTGCTCAGGGATAGGCAGCATGGCCACCATTACCCCACTGTGGGGACTCGCCCATCTTCCCTCATTACTCGGTGCCACACTCCTCCATCACCGCTATGGTATTTCTACATTGGGAACACTTGGGAGAGCAGAAATGACTGGAGGCATGTGGATGTGGGGCAACAGTCCTAAGGTATGTATCTGTTGTGGATCTTGTGCATATATATAGTATATAGCTGCTGTATATACTGTAATTCCTGAGATTATTCTGTTGCAGCACTTTACTCCTCTACTAACAAAAGCGAAGAAATCCACTGGGAATTAGCTACAAAATCCACAGGAATATCTGTGGTGAATCTTCAGGTATTAAATGTCAATTCACTAGAGATTTGTGGCCTGGTATTCCTTTAGATCAGGAGCAAAGAGGCCCAAGACGCCCAAACTCCAGAGATTTTTCAAAAGTGACACAAAAGGTATTTGATTGAGGGATAAACCTTGTGTATCGTTTAGAGGTCGTGTTGAGTGTTTATTATTGGAACTGTATAGAGCAAGAAAGGCAGCGTCCTGGATGTTACACAGGACCTTTATAGGGCGTAGGGCCTTCAGCCTGACATATACGCAGGTAGAATTCCCTATTCACTGTATGTCATTAGGTTTAAATGATATATATAAATCATATATTTATATTGTACAAGTTACATATTTTTACTTATTTTTATTACATGAGATGGGGCTAGGGAGATGCTCTTTTGCTAGTGAGGACTATCGATTTGTTGGGGTTTTTTGTCTTTATTTCTCCAATCCTAAAATGTGTACAGGGGGCTCCGATAATAGGGTAGTTGTACCCATTTATTAGTGCTGCCCCCGATGTGTTGGGCATTGTACACTAGTTTCTCTTGCACGTCTCTTGTGTCAGATCTCCTTCAGCGTCTTGTTTACTTAAAGGAGATGAAGAGAGACACGGAGGCCGACAGAAGACATGAGAGAACGTCAGAATAGAACAGCTTGAAGCCACTTTATACAAAGACTCTGCTCCATGTAAATAAGAAAGTTTGGAAACGGCTCAATACTTCAGACCGAGGATCTTCAAAGACCTGTCTGATGCCCAATGAAAGCGTCTATCCACAGGGAGTCCCTTTTCATGATGGATTCTTAAACATGCACTCTGTGGCCTTTAAGAAAGGGAGAGCAGTGAACGGGGCTCAGCTGGGCCCCCTCTACTGTGGCCCTGTTTAATTATCACTTATGGAACAGATGAGACTGTTTGTCAACTAAAATGCTTCCCTACCGGGAGCTGGAACCTTCTGCGGAGTGCTGGTGGCTTCACCTGTTTTCTCTGTTACTGATACTAAACAACCAGCTGGGCAATGGCAGCGGCGATGGTCTGCATCTCTTTAATGACAAGATTCCTACACAATGGGGCTTATTTACTAAGGTCCCGTGGCCGCATTTCCGTCGGGTTTCCCAATGTTTTCGGGGATAGCGTAGCATGCAATCGGATTGCAATTGCGCCGTCTTTCATGCAACACAAATCAGGGGGCGGGCCGATGGACGATCCAACGGATTCGGACAACGTGCGGGATTTAACATTTAATATTTCCCACTTGCACTGAAAAGAAGAAGGTGAACTCAGGCGGACCTGAGCGGGGAAGCTCATGCAGGGTATCGGGTGCACGCTGGTAGTGAATCCTGGCAGACTTCATCCTCGTCGGACATTCCGGATCGGGGATCGCACAGGGACCAGGTAAGTAAATGTGCCCCAATGTCTTCACCTCAGATTATTTGTACAGATATTGATCTGTACAAAGTCCTTCTGATTTATCAGAAATATTCTGACACAATCTTACCTTACGCTTAGACAAGTTTGTATATAAAAGACACTCTTAAGAGATCCGAGAGTATTTGGGGCCACAGTTAGACGCCCCAGGGCTGGCTCCAATTACACTTACTAGGGACAGAATGTTCAGAGGGGGGATAGTATAGGGACATCATTGGGCCAGGGACTACCGCCTGCTCATGTCTCTCTGGTATCACTTTTTTGGGAATTGTTGCTTGTTTTCTCTTTTTCTTGAATCCTGTGCTACAAAGTTGCTGTGAAACTG